>NC_066584.1:305973672-306073672 GCF_024323335.1 Lathyrus oleraceus
TTGTGAGATCAAATATCAAGCCATGAAAACACCTAAGGTCAAACAACATTCAGTGAAGTCTTTGATGATCTATGGTCTAAAAACCTCTGATGATGGTGTATGATCAAAGAAGTTATTTCAAGTCTCATAAGTTAAAAGATTCAAGTTATAGATGAAGTGTTAAATCAATGATGAACCATGCAAGGGAACTTGAAGCTTCAAAGTTGTGAAAGAGAGGAAGTGTGAAAGCTTGTATAGTCTTGCACTTAGCGCATGTTTGAGTATCGGTATAATATAAGGTATAAGAGTAACTATCGAGATATTAAGGCAAATCACAAACACACTTAAATATATTTTGAAGCCTCAGTCATTTGATAATTCACCTGAAAAATTTTGATACACGTACCTAATTTACTATTAACTTGTTTAATCAGTGTTTTTAAACTGGTTTATTGATGAACATATTAGATTTAACATATTAACTCATTTCTAACGCCTTCAAATAGATTAAGGAAGCCTCTAACTGATCAATGACAGTGTAATTAAAAAATCTTCCATATTTGGCTTGTCTAATCGATTAATAACCAGGATTAATCGATTAGAACGTTAAAAATGCCCATGAACCATTTTATTTCTTATCCAATCTTTTTGTTTAAATAGAGGGATTCTCCTCATTCCATTTCACGCTAGATTTCGAAATTAAAACTATACTTTACTATTTTCTACTCTCTTATTCTCTATTTTATTATTCTTTATTTAAGTTTCCTTAGTATCAAGAGAGTGAAAAATACTTGTGAGAGTTTGGTTATACTAGTGTGGTATTTCATTTGTTCATGTTCAATGATGTGATTCTCTTGAGCGATATCCTTGTTTGGTTCTTGAGATTAGCATGTTAAAATCTTTGTTTGGTTAGCTTAACCTATTAAAAGCTCCATTTGGTTTGTGAATCAACATGTGTAAAATATCTCATTTGTTGTAAGAAGGTTTGTGGACATATACTTAAAAGCTCAAGGCTTATTATTAGTTGAGCTCTTAAGAGGAAACTCTTAGGGACAAGAGTTGACCAAGTGATAGGCCAAACTTGTATAATCCTTTGGTGCAATCTCTCTAACTTTATGTCTTTACTTTTTGTTATTTATTTGTATTCCCTCTTTAATTCCTTCTTCTTCTTTCCACTGCTTTATCTCCATTGGACTAACATAAACCAATTTTAATAAAGGTTTTTTTTAAATAAAGGTTTCTTTCACTACGCCAAAAAGGTTTTTTAACAGCGCATCTTAGACAGCGCTTTTAAAAGAAAGCGCTGTCTAAGGTTAAAATAAAAATAAAACACGGAAAATATTCTAAAAAAATAATGAAAGCGCTTTTAAATATAGACCTTAGTCAGCGCTTTTGAGAAAGCGCTGTTTAAAGTCTTTCAATTAAAAAAAAAATTAGAACAATCAGGTTTAGGTTTAAGGTTTGACCGGGTAGACATATAACAATCAGGTTAGGGTTTCTCATCCTCTACCAAAAATCTG
Organism: Lathyrus oleraceus; assembly: GCF_024323335.1. Classification (NCBI taxonomy): domain Eukaryota; kingdom Viridiplantae; phylum Streptophyta; class Magnoliopsida; order Fabales; family Fabaceae; genus Lathyrus; species Lathyrus oleraceus. The sequence continues at coordinate 305,975,172 of NC_066584.1, forward strand.
AGCGAGAAGGTTTCCAGTGCGTGCGGCTTCACCAAATCCCTCCTCCGCAATTCCACCATGGCTGAACAAGTAACTTCTTGTTGCTTCGTTTTTCGTTTTTTCATTCTGCTATGTTTCGATTTTCCATTGATGTGTATTTTTTAATCTGTTACAGACTGAGAAGGCTTATCTCAAACAACCCAAAGTGTTTTTATGGTATATTCAGCACTTCATATCTCAATGTGTGTTTTGTTTTTAACTGTGATGATTGTTGATCCATATTTTTTTGTTGTTTTTGCTCAATTTCGTAGCTCGAAGAAATCTGGTAAGGGGAAGAGGCCCGGTAAAGGTGGAAATCGCTTCTGGAAATCTGTTGGTCTTGGATTCAAGACCCCCAAAGAAGCCATCGAAGGTTCCTTTCTCTCTGTATATATATATCTCAGTGTTTGTATATATATGGAGTGTCTTCGAGAGTGTGTTGATGTTTGGTTTTGAATGTATAAATGTAGCCTTTTGAAGGAGATGAGTGATGAACACACTTTGATAGCGAATTGATGCAAATCAAAATTAGAGAAAGATAGAAATAATGCAATAGAATACTACTAGAGCATTTTGGATTAGTGTAGTGGATGCTTAATTACATATCTATATTTTTCTATGATTTCATACTTGTGAGGTTGCCAACTCTGTTTTTGTTGTGTGTTTTGTATTGTATTCCTATTGGAAGTATTGAGGTCTCGGGTCTCTATGATGTGCTTAGAAATCCTCAATACTTGTTCAAGTTATTAGGTGTTGCTTTTTAATGAATGGTTTTGGTATCTATTTTGAAAGAATTGGTATATATGTGGGGCAAATGTAAATGCTTGTATCTTGCTTCATGAAAGTGTTAATTGCAAACAGAATAATGGTCTCAATATATAGAGGCAGACTATTCTTAATATATCTCTGTATGATTATATGGTTATGGTTATTTTATTTCTGCTTCTAATACAGAAATGACCTTTGAATTTCAAATACAGGAACCTTTATTGACAAGAAGTGTCCATTCACTGGCAATGTTTCCATCCGTGGTCGTATCATAGCCGGAACCTGTCACAGTGCCAAAATGAATCGGACTATTATTGTCAGGAGGAATTATCTTCACTTCATTAAGAAATATCAGAGGTATTCTCCTTTAATGGCATGCTCTTCATTTTTAATTTGCATGCTTGGATAAACATAATTTGTAAAACCTTTTTCCTTACGTGCTCTACTTAGGTATGAGAAGAGGCATTCCAACATTCCAGCTCATGTGTCACCTGCCTTCCGTGTTAAGGAAGGTGATCATGTCATTATTGGTCAATGCAGGTGAAACTCTAGCAGAATTCTATCATTTCTGTATTAACCCATAGATACTTTTATTTTAGTATATTATCATATAGATATTGGTATATGTATGTGTGTGACTAAGCCTTTACTTGTGCCACTTCTATAGGCCACTCTCCAAGACAGTGAGGTTCAATGTATTGAAAGTCATCCCAGCTGGATCATCCAGTGGTGCAAAGAAGGCATTTTCTGGCATATGAGATTTGGTTGGCACTCTTAGTATAAAGATTTTATCATCTATGTTGAAAGTAATTCCCGATTTCTGTATGGTGAAGTTCTTATCAGTTTTGGTAATTTTTGTTTGCTTTTGAAGTTCTGTACTGTGATTTGATAAAAGATATTTTAATTATGTTTATTTTACTGGGCATGATCTTATTTTGGTTATTGAATACTAGTTTCAAATATTTTGAATTTTGGACAGAAAATTCCCCCTAAATTACTGTTTAGTATTTTAAACAAGTCTATGTGATCCAACATAGAACCTCAGTTTACAGAACCCATTACCCAGCCTTATCAAATTTCAATGGGATGTGTTTTAAATTAAAAATATTTTTTAATTTAAACCCTAAACCTGGAAAAAATGTGGTTTAAAACAAAAGCTTCAAAAATTTTCGTATACCTTAGACAACGCTTTTGTAAAAAGCGCTGTCTAAGGGGGGGATTAGAAAGCGCTTTAGGCAAAAGCGCTGTCTAAGGGGGGGGGGGGGGGGCTTAGACAGCGCTTTTTGAAAAGCGCTGTCTAAGGTATACCTAAAAAAATTAAAATAGGAGGGTCTTAGAAAGCGCTTTTGGCCAAAGCGCTGTCTAAGGGGGGGGGGGGGGTGGCTTAGACAGCGCTTTTAAGATTTAAAAAAGCGTTGTCTAAACCTTTAGCAGCGGAGGTTTAGACAGCGCTTTAAAGCGCTGTCTAAGGCTAAAAAAAGCGCTGTCTAAGGTCTTGTTTGTTGTAGTGTTTCCACTGCTTTATCTCCATTGGACTAACATAAACCAATTTTAATAAAGGTTTCTTTCCACTGCTTTATCTCGACTTCTAAATATCACAATTCACTTTCCCTCTTGTGTTTGGAGTCACTTGGTCAACATGTATTTACTGATTTTTTCACCTTTAAAAACAAGAACTGTACAGGGTTTATAACTTTGTATATTAAACCTCTTTAAGACTTTATTACTGTAGGCCTTTTGATATGATCGTAGTGAGTGACGAGAAATATCTCTATGAATTTCAATTCCCAACACAAATGAAACCTCACTAAGATTTTTCATATAAAAAAATCTTGTTAATGTTTGTTTTGTCTCACACAGCATACCAAGGTCATTAAAAGCTAACAATATATCATTGACATATAATACAAGAAAGATACACTGATATACTTTCTTCTCTTAAAAATCTAAAGATGTGATCACTTCATCAAGTAATAAATACCATTTTATAGAAGCTTATTTCATGCCATAAATTGATCTCTTCAGCTTAGAAACCAAATTCTCTCGCCTAGCACTATTTATGGTCATGTGCTTTTCTTGTTATTGTGATTTTTTCACGAGAGAAACTCCAAATCTCACTTTGAGACAACATCATCTCAAAATTCATATAGGTGAAGTTTATTTTGTATTTATTTCTTGAGATACATATCCTCGATATAAAACTTCATTAAGAGTTTGAAAAACTCAACCCTCAATATGTAATAATCAACATTGTCACATAATGTTGCACAAACATCCAAATTAACGACTTGTTGTTTTCCATTGAATCTTAGGTTAAGGTATGTTAACATCATATTGGGTTGCTAGCGTTGTTGGAACCTTTATTCAAGGAGTTTTAATCATATACCTCTTAAGGTAGTCTTTACTAAATCTTTGGCCAGTGATTTAGTAAATAGATCAAGCAAATTATATCTTGATCTTATATGAATGAAATGATTACATCCTTAATAAATTTTCTCACGAAAGAATGTCTAAGTCATACTTGCCTAGACTTTATGTTCTACACTTTTTGTATGCTCTAGGTAAAGTGACTTGAGTACCACAATGTATCAACCCCTTTAAAACATTGTCTTCAGTCAATAGAATTTCCAACAGAAGGTCCCTCAACCATTCGTCTTCTTCACTAGAAGAAGCAAAAGTCTCAAACTCTGATTCTATGGTTGAGAGAATGATCCATATTTGTTTCTTGCTCTTCCAAGAAAATGCACTCCCGACTAGAGTAAATATCCACTCAAATGCAGATTTATGATATTCAACACTCGATATCCAACTCGCATCGGTATATCAATCTAATATAACATGAAATATACCATAATGGAGACCAATATTTTTTGTTTTCATAAGATATCCAAAAATCCTAATGACGGCCTTCCAATGCTCACCATTTGGGTTGCTAGTAAAATATACTCATTTTACTAATTGCAAATGCTATGTCGGGTCTAGTACATTGCACGCACTTGCATATTCCAATTGAACTATAACTCTTCCATCATTCTTTTGAAATTTAACACTAGGATCAAATGGAGTACTCACTTTCTTGAAATGTAAGTGTTTGAACTTATCAAGTACTTTCTCAATATAATGTGTTTGACTAAGTTCATAACCCCCACTATTTTGCTTTACTTTGACCCAAAAATTGTGTCAACTAGTATGAGATCTTTCATCTTGATATGTGGAAGTTAGAAACCTCTTTGTTTCTAAAATTCCATTCATGTCGTTGCTAATGATCAATCATATAATCAATATGGAGACAAATGAATATCACAATATTCTCACACAGTTTTGTGTGCAAACACTTGTAATAAGAATTAGATGAAGAAGGTTTTTAGATGCTCAAGCATGACGATGCAAGAAGGTTTTTAGATGAAATGAGAGATGAAATTATGAGCAATTTAAAGTAGTATATTATAAATTTCAATGAGGACCTTAGTTACTTGTCTCAAATATTCACTTGAATTTATATGCTAAACGTTCTTGATTAACTTTATCATTGATGTGCATGAAACTTTTGAAAATTTTCTTCTTTGATAATCTTTGTCTTCTTAAATTGAACTAGATATAAGATGTATTCCTCACAATCTACCTTTTTTAATGATGACAAACTCTTTGAATTCGTGTTTTGATAATGATTAAAAAGTCTTCCTTAAGTTGTGTGTCTCCCCTTAATTGGTGAATCTTAAAATGACAGAGTCAAACTTTTGATGTCATTGTTTCAGTGCTTGTTTTAATCCATACAAGGATTTGTCAAACTTGTACACCTTTTATTCATTTCTAGATAACCTTCTAGTTTCTCCATGTAAATCTCCTCATCGAGATTTATATTTAGGAATGTTATTTTGACATCCATTTCAAGAACTATAAGGTTATGGAAAGAAGCTAATGCAAACAATACTCTAATTTTCATTGTGCTTGCTGCTAGTGCATATGTGTCAAATGATAAACACCTTCTTTTTGTCTATAACACCCTTGGTCATTAATCTAGACTTGTAGGTGTTTATTGTACCATCACACTATGATACTTTCTTCTAAACAAGAGGAGTCATTTGAAGTTATTGCTTCCTTATAAGTCTTAGGATCATCTTCCACTTGAAGAATAATAGGAATCTTACGAAAAAAAATCTTATTATTTCCTTCCATTAGATAAAAAAACAAACTGACTACCAATTTTGTCTGGTCTTATATCCTTAGTCTTTCGGACTCTCTTGCTTATTCTAAGTTCGAGTTATTTTTCAACAATCCATGAAGATTCTTCCTCACGAGATTCTTTATTAGTGGTGAACTCTCGGTATGTGTTTCAATAATCCATAGAGAACCTTCCTCACGAGGTTCTTCATTTGTGGGAATCTCGAATTTCTTATCCTTCATAGGATCTCAAAATTGCATATTTCGGTATTCAATAATTACATTAGACTCTTATATGAACATGTTAGTCACATAAAATATAAATCAAAACTCAATTGCATAATTTAAAATCATGAACTTTAATAAATTTGACTAATTTAATAATCAACCAATTCATACATTAAAATTTTAAAATTACTTTCAATTTCAATTTATCTTTGATACGACAATGCAAACATATTGGAAATGCTATAAACACATATAAATGTATATTATTATAAATTCAAAATAGGAACCATAATTAGATAATATAAATTAAATTGTGTTACTTAATATCTACGGAATCACATTCTTGTTTACTGCTATTACTATATATATATATATATATATATATATATATATATATATATATATATATATATATATATATATATATATATATATATGGATGTACTCCAACATAGTGAATATATATTTGTCTTATTTTTATAGGCTAATGGTAACATGTGTCCCAAGGGTACAAGTTAATGATACATTTATAAAAATATTCTCTTGGAGCGCTTGCATTTTATTTTTTGAAATTTAAAATCTTGTTTTATTCCACACAAACTTTTTAATAGTAGTAACCTTAACTTGTGTCCCCATGACACAAGTTAACAAGACCCATTGCCCCAACCGTATAAATAATGGACACATAATATGTGCTGTATCACTATTGAACTAAAGCTTCTGTTCATGATACATTAAGCAGGCAATGGTTCATATATAAGAAAAACAAACTTCAAAAGCAAGGCAAGAATTTATAGTGAAAACTTTCGAAACCTTACGTAATTATCTTATATACATATTACAGGAACGACATAGTAAATACATGTCATATTTACGCGGTTGCATTACGACAATCAGACCATTCTTTATATCATTCCAAAAGTATAATATATATTGTATTTATTATTGCAATAAGCACAAAATTATAAGTCGGTAATAATATCAACTATTATTAAAATTTTATACTTTGATCTTGATACTATGATTTTAAAAGTTACGTGAATTTCTATTAAAAACAATAAAACTTATTCGAATTCGTAATAATGATTTTTCTTATATTCAAAATGTATCTATTGTTGGTGATTTTAGTATCATCAATGTATTTTAGTAGTAATGTGATTTACTATAGGGCGATGCAATTATGCGTTAAAGCTTGGAAACGAGTTAGGGGTAGTGCGGAGTGCACGCTCGTCGAGCCAACGTATAATTGAATGTGAATAATTGAAACGGAGTTCCAAGGGGCGAAGCCCCTGGCGGGGTGCGGGGCAGCGCCCCGTTCGAAATTTTCTTTTGAACAGTTGAACCTTTTCCCAACCGACGTACCCGTTTCTGAACAGTTGCGTCTTTTCGATTTTTGTTATTGATCTCCTATATAAGGAGTCATTTGGCCTCAGTTTAAAAGAGATAACGAAACCAAACTTTCTCTCTACGTTCCTGAACATTTCTCTTTGCCAAAAACAAATTGTTCTTCAAGAATTATCCCCACAAAGATTTCGTGAACCCAGGCAAGAATAAGGTCGAAATACTTTGTTCGGAAAGTGTACGAACACGATTCTTCGAAGTTATCCAGGATTATCATACCCGATTCTCTAACAAACGAACAAAGTACTTTCTGATAATCATGGCTGGAGGAAGCACCGTCAAGGAGATGACTACAAACTTCGGAAAATTGGACAAGTTTCAAGGACAAGACTTCAGGCGTTGGCAGAAGAAGATGCATTTCATGTTGACAACGTTGAAGGTGGTGCACGCCCTGTCTACACCGATTCCAGAACTTTTGGAGGAAGACACGGTTGAAAATCTGAGACGCAGATCAAAATGGGAGAACGACGACTACATATGCAGAGGGCACATTCTTAACGGTATGTCTGATCCCTTATTTGATATTTATAAAAACATAGAATCTGCAAAGGAATTGTGGGATTGTCTCGAATCCAAGTACATGGCAGAGGACTCATCCAGTAAAAAGTTCCTGGTAACCGATTTCAACAATTACAAAATGGTTGAATCGAGGTCTGTCATGGAACAATTCAATGAACTCCTCCGAATCCTTGGACAGTTCACACAACATAGATTGAAGATGGATGAAACAATATCTGTCTCAAGCATCATAGACAAGTTGCCTCCTTCGTGGAAGGATTTCAAACACAATCTGAAGCATGGAAAAGACGAACTGTCTTTGATCCAACTTGGAAGTCACTTGCGCATAGAAGAATCTCTAAGAGCGCAGGAGGATGACAAAGGAAAAGGCAAAGAAATTGCTGGACCCTCGATTAATATGGTCGAAGAGGGTGGTAAGAACGGTAACAACAAAAACAAAGGAAAGAAGCGTGCTTTCAAGAACAATAAGGACAATTTCGGTGCTAACAAGAAACCGAAACTAGAATGCTGGAAGTGTGGCAAAATAGGCCACTTCAAGAAGGATTGTCGTTCCGGCAAAAAGCATGATAACGCGAATGCAAGTGGTTCAGGAAAGGGGTCTAAGGACCAATCCGAAAACCAAGGTCAGAAATCAATTCGTGATTTGAATAGTTTGATTAAACATTCGGTTTCACTAAATTCTGAAGCATTCTATGTGCAGGATGATGCTATCGCGTGGTGGATTGATTCTGGCACTACAACACATGTTTGCAAGGATCGTTTCTGGTTCAAGACTCTTGTTCCAGTGGAAGATGGTTCTGTCCTCTACATGGGAGATGATCACTTCGCTCCCGTTGAAGGCAAAGGAAACATGGTGCTAGAATTCAGTTCTGGAAAGACTATTACTTTGTTTAATGTTTTGTATGTTCCTAAACTACGTAAGAATTTAATTTCTGGTCCTGTATTAAATAAGCTTGGATACAAGCAAGTGTGTGAATCCGATAAATATGTTTTATCGAAGTCTGGTGTGTTTGTAGGATTTGGATATTATAATAATGGTATGTTTATGATGAATTTGAATGGAGTTCCTAATGAGTCTGGTTCTGTATTTATGTCCTCTTCGAATGTTATCAATTCATCGTTATGGCATGCTCATCTAGGACACGTACATTATAAAAGAATGCATGAAATGTCTAAAGATGATTTAATTCCTGTTTTTGATAAAAATGTAGAAAATTGTAAAACTTGCATGTTAACAAAGATCACTAGGCAACCTTTTAAAAGTATAACAAGGAAATCTGTCATTCTTGAGTTGATACATAGTGATTTATGTGATTTGCATGCTACTCCATCATTAGGACATAAAAAATATTTTGTCACTTTCATAGATGATGCATCTAGATTCTGCTATGTTTATTTGCTGCACGCTAAGGACGAATCCTTAGATAAATTCAAAATTTATAAAACTGAAGTTGAAGTGCAACAGAATGTGTTGATTAAAACATTACGTAGAGATAGAGGTGGTGAATATTATGATCCTGTATTTTTCCAATCCGTAGGAATCATTCATGAGACTACGGCACCTTATACACCTCAACAAAATGGTGTGGCTGAAAGGAAAAATAGAGTGCTTAAGGAAATGGTAAATGCCATGTTATCTTACTCTGGTTTGAGTGAAGGGTTTTGGGGAGAAGCTATGTTAACGGCTTGCTATTTGTTAAATAGGGTTCCTAATAAAAGGAACAAGACTACCCCATATGAACTTTGGTATAAGAAACGACCCAACTTAACATTTCTACGTGTTTGGGGTTGTAGGGCCGTGGTTAGACTCCCGGACCCAAAAAGGAAAACTTTGGGTGAAAAGGGTGTAGCTTGCATCTTTGTTGGATATGCTGAGCACTCCAAGGCCTATAGGTTTTATGTTATAGAACCTAATGACTCGATTTCTATTAACACGATTATAGAATCGAGAGATGCCATATTTGATGAGAATTGTTTCTCTTCTATACCTAGACCAAAGGACTCTATACCTAATTCAGATGAATCTCTAAGGGATGATCATTCAAATGATGTGCCAAGTGAGACTCTTGAATCCCGTAGGAGCAAAAGAGCTAGAAAATCTAGATCTTATGGATCTGATTTTCAACTATATTTAGTTGAGGGATCAAAGGATCAGATTGACATTCAATACTATTATTGCTATAGTATAGAGGAGGATCCAAGAACGTATGATGAAGCTGTGAAATCTCGAGATTCTGCTTTTTGGAAAGAAGCAATTGACGAAGAGATTGGTTCTATCATGGAAAATAATACTTGGGTATTATCTGATTTACCACCAGGTTGCAAACCATTGGGTTGCAAATGGATCTTCAAAAAGAAGATGAAAGTCAATGGTACAATTGACAAGTTTAAATCTAGATTAGGTATCCAAGGCTTCAGACAAAAGGAAGGGATTGATTATTTCGATACCTATGCTCCTGTTGCCCGTATCACTACTATTAGATTGTTGATTGCCTTGGCGGCTATTCATAATCTAGTGATTCATCAAATGGATGTCAAAACAGCATTTCTGAATGGTGATTTGGAGGAAGAAGTGTATATGAAGCAACCTGAAGGATTTGTAATGCCTGGTAATGAGTGTCGCATTACGCGAAAAACCGGCGGGAAAACAAGAACAACAGAGCCGCCACCGTGCGTTTTTTATCCCAAAAGAGGGAAAGGAAACGCTCAGAGTAAACCTGGAAAAGACATGGTCTCGCGACCAAAGAGAATGGGATCGGGAGTCGGTTATGCGAAGGGAAGGTATTAGCACCCCTACGCATCCGTCGTACTCGACGGGATCCACGCACAATAGGAAGGAAAATGGTTGCTAAAAAACACTACTCACACACACACACTGGCTGAAAGAGACACAAGGAAACATACTGAAACTGACTCGGCAGGACACCGCATCCTGGGCCTACTTAGTCTATCAGGCATAGACATCAGAGTCAAAGTAGTTCGGACTGGGGAAACGACACATGCTCGCTAGGATATCGCATCCTATGCATACGTATCTCCTTGGACGAAGGAGAATCAGAGCATTCGTAGCTCGGCTGGCACTCACACAAACAAACACAGGCAAACGTGGAGCCCGAATGCCAATCACTGGACTTACATCAGCATCCGAACCAAACACACACAAAGAGTGTGGAGATACGAAGGTTAAAAAGAAAAGAAAAGGCGCCCGGAGAGATCAGCTCATCTCCTGCCTACGTACCTCATCTGGTATAAGGATCAGGGCGACGTAGTTCCCCTACGGAGGGACACAGGACTAGCCTAACCAGATAACAGAGGGAGACACAACTAGGGAGACTACGACTCGAGCCTAGATGTTATTGTAGCGGTGTATTCGTCGCTATATGATTTATTGATTAAACCATAAGCAAAGTATACAATGAATCGAGTCGCCACCGCACTTTTATTTATCCTAAGGACTGGTTAAAAAGCGAACAAAAACCTAAGAAGTTTTACACGTAGAAAACTAATGAAAGATCAGAGAGTCTGGGTAAGGGGTAAATTACGCAATGGGAAGGTGTTAGGCACCCATCACGTCCTAGGTACTCCTAGGGAGCCCTTTTCACACTTGTTGTATAAAAAATGTTTATTTGTTTATGACATATTGTGCAAACATGAATGGGATGATGAGAAAAGAATATACAAGTTAGTTATTTTTGTGTTCGAACGGATGAACCCGTTGCCTACGTACCTTCCATCAAAGGTAAGGATCAAAACGCCGTAGTTCGGCTAAAAGATTTCCAAAGATTTGTGAGTTCATTTTAAAACACAAGCATTAAGGCTTTTCATTACCAATGGGAGAAAACTCAACCAACATCAACAATCCACCATGCGAGGACGGCTTCGACGTACTAGAGGGGTTAACCCTGTTTTCAGTACGGAAGTCTTACAATCGACTCACTAAGGACAAGGTAAGATTTACATCAACCGCTACGGTAATTGAAACCTAAGGCTAATGTATGAAAACATGTTAATAATGGACAAAGCCACAAAACAATTGAATGTGTGAAGTTAATTGATTATGATTATTCGCAAAATATAGTCAAAGTATGATTAGATTGATTCAAAGAAGTGTTATGAAATGGTTTGAAAAGTCAAGGACTTATGGTCCAAGTTTCTAATTTGAAAAGAGGATGAGATGTTTGCACAACATGCATTTACAAGTTTTAAAAGTCAACAAGTGAAAAGGGAGTTTTGAAACAAAAAGGGTGTGGATGAAGAAGTGTAAAACTTCCTAGAAGTTCACCTCTTGAAATCATATAGAAGATGATTCAAGAGTGTCCTTAGGAGTATGGCAACAAAGCAAGTAATAAGGTGATACCGGATGCCATCAATGGTCTTATACCAATCTCACAAAAGCAAAAGCGGATGTCGGATACCAATAACTGGGTTTACACCAACCTCCTAAAGACAAAACAATGATACCGGATGCCATCAATGGTCTTATACCAATCTCACAAAGCAAAAGCGGATGTCGGATACCAATAACTGGGTTTACACCAACCTCCTAAAGTAAAACAAAATTTGGATGTCGGATGCCAATCTATCTGGACTTATACCAACCTCCAAAGTATGGTCATAGGAATACAAATGCCACATCACAGGGACTTACAATTGCATCCTCTCATACAACAAACAAGAGCAAAAAGATATGAGTGACCAATGAGGTCTTACACTCTATCCTTCCATATCATGGGAACAAAAGCCAATCAACATGGACTTACAATTGTCCTCAATGGGCAAACAAACATAGATCACAAGGATATGCAATAATGATCATACAAGAATTAACAATCAATAATGATGAATGCACAAAGGCAAGCAAGCATGTACAAATGCAACAATCAATCAAGCAAACAAAGTCATTTAGCACCCACTATAACCAAACAATTAGGCTCAATCAAAGGGTTTGACTTAAAAGTCAACTGGAATAGGGTAGATGGCGCTCTTAACCTTGACATTGAGAGCCAAGGTGAAGCAGATGAAAGGATATGAGGGGTGTGCCTCATCACTCTTATCCCTGGTCAGGGAGAGCATTGAATATCAGAAGGTGTGGGAGTTCAGAAAGATGGAACTCTCTCCACAGGTTAGACTCGATAGATCTTGGGTATTTACTCACTATGCATCAACACATGTGGTGTGAGCAAGGTGAGTGACTCACAGAATAGTAGGAGATAGGCTACATATCTCTTGGATTCTACCAATTGCCTCACATGAGGTCTTTACCTGCTTGGGGACAAATTTAAACAATCACAAACATCGCCTCTTAAGGAGGACTTCAGACAGTTGCCTGGCTAAATAACAAGCCAGGTCTTCCAGACTACATGGAGACAAGAGAGTCTACCTCAATGCAAATGCTATACAAGCAAAGAATGCAAGTTCTCAAAAGAACTGAGCAACTAAGGGTACCTGAAATCAATCAAATATAATCAGCATCCCAATCACAAAATCAAAACAAACAACATAAGAATCAACAAACAACATAATCAATCACATGTGCAAAGCACAAAGCTCAAAGCATATGAGCTAAGCATCCTACAAAACAAACAAGTTAGTTCACAATATCAAACAAAACCAAACTCAATCAACTTGAATTAAACTCTTCAAAGCATTTTGCTTCTTAACCTGAAAAAACAACTCAAATGTGAGAAGTAAGACCACTAGGCCAAGCCTAGGGTCAAAAGGAGGTGAAAAATTCAAAACAGCAAGTAAAATTTGATCAAAACCAAGGTATTTAAATTAAGAAGAGGATCCAATTGGTCTCATATTAAAACTATGCACCAAATTTATTTCATGCACAATTTAAGTCAAAGTAAGCAAGTATGGATCATAAATGATCAAACAGAATGATTTCAATCAAAAAATATCAAAACAGCTCAATAAATTCCACAAAAATTCTATCCTAAACAGGACACATTCAATAAGCTACATATCAAATTTCATAGCATTTGAATATGTGGAAGTAGGGAAATTAAATTCAACATGTCATGGCATGCAAAAATCAACCTAAACTAGGTCACAAAACAAGTGTCAACTTCAATCAATTGTAAAACAGTGAGATCAAATTAGAAATGAGTGGGACCAAAGCCAAATTAAAGCTATACATGTTAGGAAGCACTCCACCAAATTTCATATTCATAGGATAAGGGATGAGTATTTAACAAGACATGTAAGTTTGCTACTCAAGAAACAATCCAAAAATGTTAAACAGCAATCAAAAATGTCAATCAATTAGAAAATGGATCAATTAAATCCACAAAAAATCATGGTGAAACCTAACATATAAAAGTCATCTCATGCAAAAAATCAGAGCCATAGGCCTAGTGAAAGCATGGAAAATTAAATCATGAACACAGCATAGCCTAGTGTGACACATATTGTCACACTCAAAAAGATTATGTCATATCTATCAATCCAGAGATCAAAAAATTACAAATTATATACCAAAATCTCCAGGCATGAGTCAAGAATCATCATATGAAATTTCATTCAATTTGGATAATGCATGGTTATTTTATGATTAAAATGGTAAAACATATGAATATAGCACACATGTCAAAAATCATTAAGCCAATCCAAAATTTCACCAGGCACAACTTGAGTTACTATGCCTAAAAAATTCTAGAGGAAATTTGGAGATCATCAAAAAAAGTCCCAATTAATTTGGACTAAGGATGAGTTTAATATGATTTTTGTAAGATTTGTTAATTTATTGAAATGTTTATTTAATGAATTAATGGATTTATTTTGATACGAGTGGCAAAGTTGTAATATTCCCGTCCCAGGCCAAAAACGCTACGTATCATTAACTTGCGTGGCACTGTGTGGTTCGCTTGCTTCCGCGGGAAACAGCAAATTTGAATGGAAACGCATGGCAGTGGATCTAACAGCGAATTTTCCAGAATTTTCAAAGTTCTTCGCGTGTTCTTCGTCTTCATCAAGTCCAGAATCCGTTACGAGCAAATCTCAACCAAATCGAACAAGCCTTATACCGTTCTCTCCGTCTCTCCACGTAGGTTACAGTTATGGCATCGAAAATGTCTAAAGATTAACGTACATAAAGATCCGATCCAAAATAGATTTATCACACAAACTTCAAATCCAAAAATCTTGATGCATAGTGGATGGAATTGCATGGTTCAAACGTCAAAATGATCTACGTTCAACGCACTATCTAAGCCATGTCTTGATTTTAAGAATTAAAGGTTTCGAAAATTCACCTTCTTGAAGTGCAGCTCGCGATTCGGTGCTTTTTTGGCTTTGATTCTTGAAAACAGATGAAGGATAATGATTATGAAGATGATTGATGATGAAAATCCAGCTCACAAGTGCATGAATCAGTGGGAATTCGCAACTGCCATTTGTCATACCCCAATTTTGTCCGGCCATTTGTGGTCTACCCATGAAATCTCTTTGTTTTAAAGGGCTATTTGCATAAGCATGTTCATGTGGTTTGAATCTTTTACATGACTGATCCAAAATCTATTTTCCTATTAGTAAGTATTAGGAGCCATGTTATTATTTTTATGCTCACTATTTGTTAGTCCATTTACGCAACCCAAATATTTATGCCAAATCCTAAGTCCTTCGTAGATCTCCAAATTAAATTTGCATCTTCTTTTTGGCATGTATGCGTTGGTTTTAAATTAAATCACCATATTCAGATTCAGGTGTTGAAGTTAGAATTATTTTTTTGTTTTAAATCAAGTAACCCCAGTTGGTTTCTTTGTGCCTTGTTGACTGAAGAGAATTTGAATTGAAATAATAGCAAGTAATTAGTGAAAAGGTCAAAATGTTTACATTGATTATGAAAGATGAGTGAAGCATATTACCGGCCATAAGCTATAGTAGTAAATAATTTGGGATTTGTCCTATTCTAAATATTTCGTGCCATCAAAGTATAAAGGTTTTGGTTTGAGGGTAATTTCTTAAAGATGTTCCAGGCACTCCAAGTTCCGTCGCTTCATTAGTGTGTACGTCCTAAGTAGAGCGTGTGCCAGTTAAATGTGGTGATTTGCAAGGGAAGAAATATTGTAACAGCAAAACCAACAAAACAGAATGACCAAAATTGAATTTGTAGCTTCAAAAGTGCTTTAATTGAATAAGCATAATTAAAATATGGAAATAAGGTTTGAATGCTACAAAGTGATTACATAAACGGATTCTGAGTACAATAGGTTACAAATAGTCCAAATATACACTTAACCTAAATACTTAATTGATTACATCCTAACTTAATAAAAGCTGTTGCAATTGACAAGAACCACTGCCCCAAGAGACAAAGCCAGGGACCATTGGACCTTCCTTGGAGCTGATACGCCTCAAACTTGTTTCTGTGAAGCTTCACGCAACCATTTCCCATCCCATCAAAATCACTTCAATTTGTAACCTGCAGGGATAAAAATAGCTTAATTAAAAAGCTCTTTTCATAAGCACTTAAAAAACTGAAAAGTAATTAATGAGTTAATCAGTTTAACATTTTATCCAGAAGTCCAATACGAACACTCAAAAAAGCACTTCGAAAACAACTTAAAACAGTAACACATTTACAAAAATGGAATCCACAATAACCGGGAATGGAAAGGCATAACAGACAGGTTTTCTTTTGAGGATAAAAATTCATCTGCGAAGAGATCAGGAGATATATAAGAACACGTCTAAAAAAATCCAGGTGATCAAAAAAATGTTTTCTTTGTAAACATCAAATCCCAAACAACACAACGCACGTTTTTTTTTTGAAAATCTAAGAAAAACAATTAAAATTATTTCTCTCTGTTAAACTCAAACCAAACACCAAAACGAAGCAACAACAACAACAACCAAGTGACAAAAATCAAAGGAAGAACAGAGGGAGCGAAACTCATCTCGACAGGGGAGGGAGCGTCGCCGGCGTTTGGACTCCACCAAGTAAACATTCTTTTTTTTCCATTCAAACCTTTGCATGTTTTCTTCAAAGCATAACCATGGAGGATCCAATTTCGGATTTAGGGTCTGAGTTTTTAGCAACTGGTAGTTAGTGTTTAGGTTTTTGTTTTGTTGGGGGATGATTTAGGGTTTGTAGCCGCGCGAGAGAGGGAGGCAAATTAGGATTTAGGTATTTTTTTTTCTTCTCTTCTTTAGGTTCCGATCCGGTCATTTGAGGAAGATTTTGGAAAAAACAAGTTTAGATTTGAGTAGAGGAGTAAAAAATAAGTGGGGTTTGTGTTTGGTTCTTTTAGATTTGAGGTGGTTGTTCGCCGGAGGAGACGACGGCGCCGCCGCAGTTGGCCGGCCGCCACCGTCTTCTCCGGTCAAGATTGACCATGAGAGGGAGACGGAAGGTGAAGTTGCAGAGCAACTTGAAATAGAGAGAGTAAGAACACGGTTATGAAAGAGGTAAAAGTGAAATCATAGTTATATGAACATAGGTTAATTTGCTTTTACTACTTTTTTTTTTCTCCAAATATTGCATTTAATTTCTATTTATTCCAATACTAAAAAATCCATAAATGACAATTGTTAAGAGAGAGAGGAAATTTAACCGAGTAACAGTAGGGAGAAACTGTATTTTTTCTCTATCATTTATTTTAATAGCTAATTATTATTTTGTTCTTTTTTTTAAAAAAAATCCAACGCCACTTGTCGACTTATAATTAGCTCCTTTATACATCATTATTCTGCAACACAAAATGGATTGTGTAGCTGCAGAACATTAGAATGGGATGCTCTCCCACATTTGTTTTGCTATTTTTTTTTTATATATTTTTTTTATTTTATTTTGCTGTTTGTTTATTTTATTTTATTTTATTAAATTAATTGTTTTATTAGTTTGATTAGTTTTCATTTTTAATGGGGCCTTTGGGCTAGCTATGTTGCTACTCTCTCCCTCATTTTCAAATTACACCTCCCTTTATTTCTATTTTATTTTCATTTTATTTTTATTCGATTAATCATTTTTTTAAGTTATTTAATTTTTTCTAATTAAATTTAATTAACTTCATTAATCAATTGAATTAACTTTTTATCGATTATTCTTGATAGTCAATTCTAATTAGTATAACTAATTGATTTAACCAATTTTAATCGATTAATTTTTCTAATTAAAAATCTTTTCTCCTGATTAATTTAAATTGACTTAATTAAGCAACTTGACATTTATAAAATCAATTCTTTCAAGATAAATACACTCGATTCAACGTCAAGCAACTTTGTCAAAACAAACCATTTTAAACTATTGAAATACCAATTCTCGATTTAATATCGAGCCCATTCTTCAAACACCTTTGTAAGTCGATTACTTGTAAAAGTATCGCCATCAACCCCACATGGCTTACTCTTGGGCCTTCTTACAATGAGACCATTCACTAAATAAATTCAATTTGAAATTCTAGTTATCAGACTTTGGATGTCACACTGGTTGTTATGACATCCAATTCTGCACAGACAGGGATTATGCAGAACTTAACAGTAAGTGCAGTAAATAACACAAGTAATTGTTCACCCAGTTCAGTCCAACATGACCTACATCTGGGGGCTACCAAGCCAGGGAGGAAATCCACTATTAGTAGTATCAATTCAAAGCTAAACTCACCCGTTTACAACTTATCACTTAATCCCTACCCAATGCAATTTCAATCTTAATCTAAGATCAGAGTTCCTACTCACTCCCCCTCAATCACCTCAGTGATATTAAAAACACTTTGAAGTCACACTTCAAAAACAACTCTTGGTTATGCTTCACAGCTTAAACCAAGATACACAGCACTCACGCTTAAAAGCTTCGAGTGACACAACACTTACAACTCAATGAACACCCTATGCCAAAGCAATCATCTACTTGATAATGACTTGGCTTACAAGATACGTCTAATTCTAGACTCACAAAAATACAGCAGTGAAGTAAGATGGACACACTAAATCTTCACGCCTCAAAATCCCTGAAACTGAATGGAGGAATGCCTTCCTTTTATATTGCAGCACCTGGGCTTTTGCACCTGTATTTTCCTGAATTTTAGGTCACATAAGTTCCCTCAAATTCAATATTTAGGTTGCTAACAAATAGGCTATTTGTTAGGTTCATTGAATGTAGCTTGGTTGTTGATTTCCTGAATTTTCTCTAAGCTGTTGACTTCCTAAAGAATAGCCTGAGAAAGCTGTAACAGAAAACTGAACAACCTACAATTTAGCATATGCTGTCAGGAATGAATGTCACGACATTCAGCTTGACATCAAGGTCCATATGCTGAGTCTGTTTTTCCAGAAAACAGACTGTACAAATCTGCTGACCTGTACATGATCAAAATGACCATACTACAGTACCAGCTTACATTAGTAAATGTCAAAGTGTCCAACTTAACATTTACACAGTTGGCCTTAAGTTAGTTCTTTTATTCTCTTGAAGAACAAACTAAGTAAAATGCTGAAGTATAGCAGAACACCACTCTGCCCAATCTTCAGTAGCTGCTGTCAATGATGAATGTCACAACATCCAGTTTGACATTCAATCAGTAGGCCTTATGCCAGGTCTGGTTCTTCCTTGATAACCAGACTGCAAGTGAATACTAAGTTCTAACAGAACTCCTGATGTTCTATTCCTTAGTATCTGTTGACAGGTATGAATGTCACAACGTCCAGTTTGACATTCAATAAATCCTGTGTTAGCTAGTCCTGCAGTAACTACAATGTAGTCACATATGCATGTCATGACATCAGTCAAGACATTTGTGTTTTACCATATAATGCAGCCAATTAAACACCTACAAACTCCCCCTTTGGCAAATTTTTGGCTAAAACACTTTGATCCCCATAACAGAGTTCATAGCAGCGGAAACACTCACCTAGCAGGAAATAATACTAGCTAAAACACTCAGAGTGGCAGCACACTCACACACATGGAAGTTAAATAAAAACTTCACATAGCAGCACCCACATATTAGAAGTTGCACCTAAACTTCAATATCTGCTGCAGGGGGGGGTCTTCAGATCTGTCATGAGAGTCTGTTGTAGAGACTTACTCTGTTTGTCAGGGGATTGATGGTTATTACTCCCCCTTTTTGTCACAAATGTTGCCAAAGCCAACAACATTATCAGAGCACAATGACAGAGCCCCAGACTTGGTTTTACTTCACAGTTTCAACCAAGTTAACATCCACTTGATCTTGCTTCACAGCTTCGATCAAGTGATCACCCACTTTTGCTTAACAGTAGGTACCACCATATCAGATGCCATGATTTTGTTTCTGACATCCAGAACCACTCCTGCATGAACAGCATCCTTGAACTCCTGCAGGTACAGTGGCCTTCTCACTGTAGGGTGTCTCCTTACCCTCTTGTATACACCCTTGTTGCAAGCAGCATAGCTATGATCTGTTGACCAATCATAGCCTAGTACAAATTGTTTAATAGGCAGAGATATTAAACAATTTATCCCAAACATCAGTGGTTGCTATAAGGTCTCAGAGAGACATATTCCCAGTTTGCTCCTTAAGTTTTCAAACTGAGTAGCATCCAGAGCCTTTGTAAATATGTCAGCCAGTTGAAGATCCGTGGCTACATGTTCCAAAGTGATCACCTTGTCTTCCACCAGATCTCTGATGAAGTGGTGCCTAATGTCAATATGTTTGGTCCTGCTGTGTTGGATGGGATTCTTGGAGATGTTGATGGCACTGAGATTATCACAGAACAATGTCATGACATTTTGAGTGACATTGTACTCAGTGAGCATTTGTTTCATCCAAACCAGTTGGGAGCAACTGCTTCCAGCAGCTATGTATTCAGCCTCTGCAGTGGACAGAGAGACACAGTTCTGCTTCTTGCTGAACCACGATATGAGGTTTTCTCCTAAGAAGAAACATCCACCTGATGTGCTTTTTCTGTCGTCAGCACTTCCAGCCCAATCAGCATCACAGTACCCAGATAGGACAGGCTCAGACCCATGTGAGTACAGCATCCCATAGTCACATGTCCCATTGATGTACTTGAGAATCCTTTTGACTTGATTCAAGTGACTCACCTTGGGCTCTGCTTGGTATCTGGCACATACTCCAACTGCATAAGAAATGTCAGGTCTACTTGCAGTTAGATACAGCAGACTACCTATCATGCTCCTGTACAGGCATTGATCAACACTAGGCCCTCCATCATCTTTGGTTAACTTCAGATGAGTAGGAGCTGGAGTCCTCTTGTGCCTGGCATGATCCATACCAAACTTCTTGACTATGTTCTTGGCATACTTGCTTTGGGAGAGAAACATAGAGTCCTCCATTTGGTTTACTTGCATTCCAAGGAAATAGGTCAGTTCTCCCACTAGACTCATTTCAAACTCAGACTGCATCTGGTGAACAAATTTTTTAACCATTTGTTCTGACATTCCACCAAAGACTATATCATCAACATAGATTTGAGCTATCATGATTTTGCCTTCTTCATCCTTCACAAACAAGGTTTTATCTATGCCACCCTTTCTGTATCCATTTGAGGTCAGAAATTCGGTTAACCTTTCATACCAAGCTCTGGGTGCTTGCTTCAACCCATACAAGGCTTTCTTCAACTTGTATACATGCTCAGGTTGGTTAGGATCACAGAACCCTTTGGGTTGTTCCACATAGACTTCTTCATTCAGGTAGCTATTCAAGAATGCACTCTTCACATCCATTTGGAATAGCTTAAACTTTAGGATGCAAGCTACCCCCAACAGCAATCTGATGGACTCAAGTCTAGCCACAGGAGCAAATGTCTCATCAAAGTCTACTCCTTCAACTTGAGTGTATCCTTGAGCTACTAGTCTTGCTTTATTTCTAGTAATTACTCCTTTCTCATCAGATTTGTTTTTGTAGATCCACTTGGTACCAATGATGTTGGACCCTTCAGGTCTTGGAACCAGCTCCCATACTTCATGCCTTGTGAACTGCTCGAGTTCCTCTTGCATGGCACTGATCCAGTATTCATCTGTCAGGGCTTCTTTCACATTCTTTGGTTCAACCTTGGAAACAAAGCAGGAATTTGAGTTTATTCCTCTTGACCTGGTGGTTACACCACTGGTGGGATCCCCTATGATGAGATCCTTAGGGTGGTCTTTCTGAATTCTGATAGATGGCACTTTGGTGGTTGCCTCTACTTCACATTCAGGAGGAGGTTCCTGTACTTCTTCAGACTTGACTGGACTGTCAGTTTGACTGTCGAGGAATGTTTCAACATCCTCCATGACATCGGTTCCTTCTTCTTTATCATCCACAATGACATTTATGGACTCCATCAGGACATTGGTCCTGTAGTTGAGCACTCTATAGGCTCTGCTGTTTGTGGAGTATCCCAGAAATACGCCTTCATCACTTTTGGGATCTAGCTTCCTTCTCTGTTCCCGATCTGTGAGGATGTAGCATTTACTTCCAAAAATATGAAAGTACTTCACAGTGGGTTTTCTACCCTTCCATATTTCATACAGAGTGGAGGAGGTTCCTTTTCTCAAGGTGACTCTGTTGTGAACATAGCACGCTGTATTCATTGCTTCAGCCCAAAAGTGCATAGGGAGCTTCTTTGCATGAATCATTGCTCTGGAAGATTCTTGAATAGTTCTATTTTTTCTTTCAACTATTCCATTCTGCTGAGGAGTTATAGGTGAGGAGAACTCATGGCTTATTCCTTCAGACGAGCAGAACTCATCAAACTTGGAATTCTTGAATTCAGTACCATGATCACTTCTAATCCGGACCACACTACTGTCCTTTTCCCTTTGAAGTCTTAGGCACAGATCTTTGAAGACATCAAATGCATCTGACTTCTCTCTGATGAAGCTTATCCACGTGTATCTGGAATGGTCATCAACCACCACGTAGGCATACTTCTTCCCACCAAGACTTTCAACCTGCATAGGTCCCATTAGGTCCATGTGCAGCAGTTCCAGAACTCTGGAGGTTGTGGAATGTCCCAGCTTTGGGTGTGACATCTTGGTTTGCTTGCCCACTTGGCATTCTCCACAGACTCTTCCTTCATCAATCAGAAGCTTTGGCATTCCTCTGACTGCTTCCTTGGATATAATCTTCTTCATTCCCCGTAAGTGGAGATGTCCGAGTCTTCTATGCCACAGCTTCACCTCCTGTTCTTCCTTGGCTGAGGAGCATGTTGTGGAAAAGTTAGAGAGATCAGGTTCCCACAGGTAGCAGTTGTCTTTGGACCTGGTTCCTCTCATAACTTCCTGATTGTCACCATTTGTCACAATGCACAGCTCCTTAGTAAACTGAACATCAAAACCTTGATCACACAGCTGACTTATGCTTATAAGGTTTGCAGTTAGTCCTCTTACTAACAACACATTGTTCAGTTTTGGCACTCCAGAACAGTCCAGTTTGCCCACACCTCTTATTTTTCCTTTGGCTCCATCACCAAAAGTCACATAGCTGGTGGTGTGAGGTTGAATGTCTACCAGTAGATTTTCCATACCAGTCATATGTCT
This sequence comes from Lathyrus oleraceus, assembly GCF_024323335.1. NCBI lineage: Eukaryota > Viridiplantae > Streptophyta > Magnoliopsida > Fabales > Fabaceae > Lathyrus > Lathyrus oleraceus. The sequence goes on from NC_066584.1 coordinate 305,997,733, forward strand.
TGAGCATCCACTGTCAAAGTACCAGTCTTCTCTGGAAGAGGCCCTTAGGGCAGTGTGTGCTATCCTAGCATACCATTGTTGCTTCTTAATGGGAACACATCGCTTACGTGTGTTATGCTTAGGTCTGACATGTGAGGCTCTGTTAGGGAAGCCATGAATCCAGTAGCAGAAGGCTTTTATATGCCCAAGCCTGCCACAGTGGTGACACCTCCAATTCTGGTATATTCTCTTCTGAAGATCATTCATCCTAGCTCCTCGATGTTGAGACATTGGCTTTGACATCTGCTTGAACTTCTGAACTCTAGCCTTTGGGCGTTTGTGTTCAGCTCTTTTTCCAAATCCTAGCCCAGATTTGGTTCCAGACTGCTGTCCCACCTTTAGTATTTCTTCCAAGGTGTCAGTTCCCTTATTCATCATTCTGATGGATTTGGTCATCTGGTTCAGCTTGGAGGTCAGCAGGGCTATCTCCTCATTTAGCCCCTCTATGGCAGACATTTGTTTCTGTCTCTCATCTTCCAGTTCCTTGATGAGTTTCTTCTGTTTTTCTCCTTGTGCACGCACATCTGCACTGGTGGTACACCGCTTCTTGTATGCTGCAGAAAGTTCATCAAATGTCAGCTCATCTGCACTTGTGTCATCTTCAGAGACACACACACTGGTTAGTGCAGTGACATGTTTGGCAGATTCTCCTTCAGATTCACTTTCAGAATCTCCTTCAGACCATGTGATAGCTAGCCCCTTACTTTGCAATTTGAGGTAAGTAGGGCATTCAGCTCTGACGTGTCCATACCCTTCACAGCCATGACACTGGATTCCCTTCCCATGGTTGAACTTCTCATCATAAGTTGATCTTTTCTTAATGTCAGACGGGATGTTCTTGACATTAGGTCTACCTCTTTGATCAATCTTCTTCATGACCTTGTTGAATTGCCTCCCAAGCATGGCTAAGGCTTCTGATATACTTTCATCACCTCCTGTATATCCTTCTTCTGACTCCTCTTCAGCATTTGTTATAAAGGCTATGCTTTTCTTCTTCTCAGCATACTCACCTAAGCCCATTTCAAAGGTTTGGAGAGAACCAATGAGCTCATCTACCTTCATATTGTTGATGTCCTGAGCCTCCTCTATGGCAGTGACCTTCATAGCAAACCTCTTAGGCAAGGACCTGAGAATCTTTCTTACAAGTTTCTCTTCAGTCATTTTCTCACCTAGTCCACCAGAGGTGTTTGCAATTTCAAGAATATTCATGTGAAATTCATGAATAGTCTCTTCCTCTTTCATCCTCAGATTTTCAAACTTGGTTGTCAACATCTGAAGTTTGGACATCTTCACCTTGGAAGTACCTTCATGAGTTACCTTGAGGGTATCCCAAACTTCCTTAGCTAGTTCACAATGGTGCACTAGTCTGAAGATGTTCTTGCTGATTCCATTGAACAATGCATTCAAGGCCTTGGAATTTCCAAGAGCTAGTGCCTCTTGCTCCTTGTCCCACTCTTCTTCAGGAATCTGCACACTGACTCCATCTTCACCTGTCCTCATTGGATGTTCCCATCCTTTGTTGACAGCTCTCCAGACTTTGCTGTCTAGAGACCTTAAGAAGGCTATCATACGAGGCTTCCAGTCATCATAATTAGAGCCATCCAACATGGGTGGTCTATTTGAGTGTCCTAAATCCTTGTCCATGGTACTAGAAAGTAACTTCCCTAGATCTCACCCAGAACTTCACAGGCAGGGTGCCTGCTCTGATACCAATTGAAATTCTAGTTATCAGACTTTGGATGTCACACTGGTTGTTATGACATCCAATTCTGCACAGACAGGGATTATGCAGAACTTAACAGTAAGTGCAGTAAATAACACAAGTAATTGTTCACCCAGTTCAGTCCAACATGACCTACATCTGGGGGCTACCAAGCCAGGGAGGAAATCCACTATTAGTAGTATCAATTCAAAGCTAAACTCACCCGTTTACAACTTATCACTTAATCCCTACCCAATGCAATTTCAATCTTAATCTAAGATCAGAGTTCCTACTCACTCCCCCTCAATCACCTCAGTGATATTAAAAACACTTTGAAGTCACACTTCAAAAACAACTCTTGGTTATGCTTCACAGCTTAAACCAAGATACACAGCACTCACGCTTAAAAGCTTCGAGTGACACAACACTTACAACTCAATGAACACCCTATGCCAAAGCAATCATCTACTTGATAATGACTTGGCTTACAAGATACGTCTAATTCTAGACTCACAAAAATACAGCAGTGAAGTAAGATGGACACACTAAATCTTCACGCCTCAAAATCCCTGAAACTGAATGGAGGAATGCCTTCCTTTTTATATTGCAGCACCTGGGCTTTTGCACCTGTATTTTCCTGAATTTTAGGTCACATAAGTTCCCTCAAATTCAATATTTAGGTTGCTAACAAATAGGCTATTTGTTAGGTTCATTGAATGTAGCTTGGTTGTTGATTTCCTGAATTTTCTCTAAGCTGTTGACTTCCTAAAGAATAGCCTGAGAAAGCTGTAACAGAAAACTGAACAACCTACAATTTAGCATATGCTGTCAGGAATGAATGTCACGACATTCAGCTTGACATCAAGGTCCATATGCTGAGTCTGTTTTTCCAGAAAACAGACTGTACAAATCTGCTGACCTGTACATGATCAAAATGACCATACTACAGTACCAGCTTACATTAGTAAATGTCAAAGTGTCCAACTTAACATTTACACAGTTGGCCTTAAGTTAGTTCTTTTATTCTCTTGAAGAACAAACTAAGTAAAATGCTGAAGTATAGCAGAACACCACTCTGCCCAATCTTCAGTAGCTGCTGTCAATGATGAATGTCACAACATCCAGTTTGACATTCAATCAGTAGGCCTTATGCCAGGTCTGGTTCTTCCTTGATAACCAGACTGCAAGTGAATACTAAGTTCTAACAGAACTCCTGATGTTCTATTCCTTAGTATCTGTTGACAGGTATGAATGTCACAACGTCCAGTTTGACATTCAATAAATCCTGTGTTAGCTAGTCCTGCAGTAACTACAATGTAGTCACATATGCATGTCATGACATCAGTCAAGACATTTGTGTTTTACCATATAATGCAGCCAATTAAACACCTACACAATTCATTCATAAGAACCCAAATTTTAAAACCTCGATCCGACAATCGAAAGTTAAATTAAAATACTTAATCACATTTAAAACAACACTTCATTTGAAAATGAAAAGGGGGATGGCTTTGAGTTTTCAACTCCTCTCCTCGATTATTTGAATACGAGTTCTCTTACTCGGTTAGTCAAATAGTCGTCATTTTCATCCACCTAAGCATAAACAAATCAAACTATTTCATAATAACAAAACGAAAAGGGAGATGACTTTGAGTCTTCAATTTTTCTCCTCGATTTATTTGAATACAAGTTCTCTTATTTGGTCAGTCAAATAATTGTCGTTTCTCTAAAAACTTCTAAATCAAGATTAAATCAAATTATTTTCACAATAAGCTAAATAAAAAAGGGATTGACTTTGAGTTTTCAATTTCACTCCTCAATTGTTTGAATACGAGTTCTCTTACTCGGTCAGTCGAACAATTGTCATTTTTACAAACATACAACTTAATCAAATCATTTCCATGACAAACTGTACGAAAAAGGAGACGGTCTTGAGTTTTCAATTCCTCTTCTCAAATGCTTGGATATGAGTTGTCTTACTCAGTCATTCGAGCACTTGTCGTTCATTCTAAAAATACATCGACCATATATAAACATATTTTTATAATCACTTAGATGAAAGATAAAGTGGTCTAGAGTTTTCTATTCCTTTTCCCGATTATTAGGATACGAGTTGTCTTACTCGATTATCCGAGTATTCGTCATCCATTTAAAACACCTTAATTATTATCAAATATTTTCTATAATTAAGGATGAAAAAGAAAGTGGTCTAGAGTCTTCTATTCCCTTTCCCGACTGTTAGGATACGAGTTGTCTTACTCGACTATCCGAGTAATCGTCATCCAACCAAAAACATTTCAACAAATCAAAACATCCAACATATTAATCCAACTTGTCACCCTCGTGTGACCAAAACTCTTTTCAAAAAGGAACACTGTTAACCCTTTCTAATGCGCACAACAAACCAATGCTTAAGCCTCCGCCGAGAGTAGACAAGTCAGTGTTTAGCCTTTAGAACGCGATCTAAACAGTTGTTCATAAAAAACACACCAACCAACCGTAGTCCCCGAACTACGAATGCTTTGATTTCCTTATTATATCATAAGGATACGTAGGCAGGAGATTGCTGTATCTTCGCGAGCACACTAATAAAAAACCTCCCCTTTCCCTTTCTGAGGTTCTCATCCATTTCTAATTTTAATATTTTTATAACCCAAAGATAACAAACAAACATAGATTAACACTCGAAACGCACATTAGAACTAAAAGGTTCCCGTTGAGTACAACGGACGTAAGGGGTGCTAATACCTTCCCCTTACGTAATCCACTCCCGAACCCGAATATGGTTGCGACGACCATTATTCCATTTCCTAAAGGTTTTATCGATATTTTCCTATCCCTTTATTGGGATAAATAAAGTTCGGTGGCGACTCTGTTCGAACGTAAATTTTTTCCGCGACCATCGCGAGGAATCGTATTTTTCGAGATGCGACACCATTGAAGTCCAAGCTTGCAACAGTTGGTGTTCTTGCACGATTTACTCCTCAATCTTGTTCAACAGAATTCCAAAAGCACCTGCAGGTCATGAATCAACAGAGAAATCGCACAAAGATTGATGAGATCTTGATGAAATGATGAAAAAAGTGTATGTGAAAATTGTGAGAATTTTGAGAGAATTGGTGAAAATTTTGGATTGGATCTGAAAAAATGATTATGGATCCTCAGAAACAGTTACAATTAGGCTTATATACTTCACACTAATCCAAGCTTTAATCATGATTAGGCAAAATTGTGTGATTAGTGAAAATGAGCTTGTAATGCATTTTGGCCTTTTTGCCCTTGGATGGTTAGGATCAATGGAACAGTGTTTTCTCACTTCAAGCAAGTCATAAATCTCATTTGGAAGCTATTGGAATTGGTCCCATGTCAAAATTCCATGTACTTTGAGATTTGGACCATTTTGCCCCTTGGTTTTTAATTAGTACACTTGAAAAATGACCTTTTTATGTGAAGGTTTTTGGCAAAATGTGATGATGGATTTGGATAGTACATGTTAAATGTGGTTTGCTCAAAGGAGAACCATCCAATTTGGTCATTCCATGTGAAAGTTATGCCACTTTGAATTTAGGCATTTTCTGAAAATGATTTGACCATATCTTGCCAACCATAAATGGGAAATGAGTGTTCTTGGACTTTTTGGAAAGGTAAGAACAAGATCTTAAACTTTCATGTTGGACAAATTTTGATTTGAAGCTTGGTTCATGATGTAATTTTGAGTAGCATAACTTTCCATTTTTGGCAGGTGAAAATTACAGGTCATTTCCATTTTTGGAAACTTTTTGTCTGACTTCAAATCCTTCAACCTTGATCTTTGAAATGCCAAATGAGGCTTATATGGGCATGAATGAGACATTTCCAACCATCTCACACCTTCCAATTCCTGATTAAATGCACAGTTGACCACAGTTGACCATAGTTGACTTTTCTAGGGTTTTGGTTGACTGATGAATGCTCTGATGAATTCCAAGCCTTTTTCACATGAGATCTTGATTCCAAATGATATTACAAGTTATATGAACTTATCATGAATGATCAGGGTGTCCAAATTCTTCAAGAATGGTCACCATCTATTGCTCAATGGCTGATTTTAACTGGCTTGACCTAGTTGGCTTCATCTGCAAGTAACAAGGTTAGATGACAATATTTTTGTACTTTTGATTAGTAAACAAATGAAAAGCAATGATATACAAGTGCAATACATGCTTGGTGATCAAAAATCACACTCACAAGATAACCCACCCACTAGGAGGGAAGCAAAGATGTACAATGATCCTTGAGGCTATGATATGATATGACATGATGCCATGAGGGATCTTAGGGCAAAAATTGGGGTCTTACAGATGCCCCTATTTAAGGTCATTCTAGCCGAAGAAGTGAAGTTTAGAAATCTTCATCTCGACACGGTAGAATGGGCTTAAATAACAGTAATGAGACAAATTTTGGTCCCTAAGAGACCTCATGATGCAAATGTATGCGTGTAAAAGACACGAACTCTGTGAGGAATATGGTTCACACAGAAGAAAAGACGATCCATCGGAGTAATACACTCACCAGGAACTGAGACTCTAACAAGACTCTCATGGGGATTCTTATTGGGGATAATAAAAGAAAAAGAATGCGTGAGCAGGCCACGACTTTGATTTGGGGAAAACAAAACTGACACAACGTGTGCAAGACACGACTCTGATTAGGGGATAACGGAAATCAGACTGGAGACCTCACTGGGGAAGTAAAGGACTCAAGCTGGGGAAAGAAACAATTCCAAAGGAAAACATTTCCATTGGAAAGACTCAAGCTGACTCACAAAATGCGTGTACCGGGGATAACACCAATACAGCAACACAAATAGCAACACAACTCCGCTGGGGAAATCTAGAAAAAGACTCTCCAGGGGCAGCTAAGGATGAGATGTTACCGGTATAAGGGCAACAAACTCAGGAAGAAAGAATATCTGAGACCGGTATAAGGGTGAGAGATATCAATCAATCCAAACATCTGAGAAAGACCTGAAAAAGGTACATAAACTCAGGGAAATCTGACTCCACAGGGGACCAAGGTCATAATAGGGAGTAAAAAGGAAGGAACACCAGGGATACCGAAGTATATAATATGTGACCGACCGAAACGTGAATTGGTATATATGCCAAGACACTCTTCATCCTGAAGAAAGTTAGAAAAACAGACTTGTTTATAGGATGGATATTCAATTCCACAAGGAATATGAATCTTACTCTGCGAAGAAAACAATCAAAAGATTAATCCAAGAGTGCATGAGACATATTATTCATTACCGGCAGACCGTGAATAATATACTCGAAAAGGAAGAGACACCAGAGATACCGGAGTATATAATAGGTGACTAATCAAAGACGTGAATTGGTATATATGCCAAAACACTCATCATCCGAAAGGAGGGCTTGAAAAAGCAAATCGACTTACAGGATGGACATTCGAATCCACAACAGGAAAACGAATCTTACTCAACTGGGGACACAAACCCAAAGAGCGCATGAGATATGATATCCATTACCGTCAGAACGTGGATAGAATACTCGCATGAGATATATTATCTATTACCGTCAGAACGTAGATAATAAACTCGCATGGTAAGAAACACCAGGGATACCGGGGTATATAATAGGTGATCTACCGAAAACGTGAATTGGTATATATGCCAAAACACTCATCATCCAAGACACAAACTGGTTAAAGGATGGGTATTCGATTCTACAAAGAATACGAATCTTACTCTATTGGGGAGGATCAACAAAGGATTCCAACTAAAGAGCGCATGAGACATATTATTCATTACCGGCAGACCGTGAATAACATACTCCGAAGGAAAAGACACCAGAGATACCGAAGTATATAATAGGTGACTAACCAAAAAGAGAGACAATCGATACCAAGCATCCGGGTAAACGAAAGACAACTCAAAGGGATAAATTGCAAGCATCCGGCAATTATCCGAAACAACAAATATTCGACTCCACAAAGGGAATAACGAATCTTACTCGACTAAGGAAACACAAAAGGCTTCGACTGAAGAGTGCATGAGATATATTATCCATTACCGTCAGAACGTGGATAACACACTCACATGGAAGATTATCCACAACCGATTACTGGTTTAACAAAGGATAAATCGACCGAAAAGAAAGGCATCGGGATACCAAAATACTAGGTATATAATGATGACCAATCAAAAGGGAGCAACAATCATTACCGAGCAAACGGGTAAATGAAAGGCGATCCGCTGGGATGAATTGCAAGCATCCGGCAATTATCCACAGGGACTGGCTGGGGATACATTGATAAACAATCAATGATCCGGGGAACAAATCACTAGCAAACGGTGAAAAGACCCACTGGCAACTTTAAAAGGGATAACATTGCAAGCATACGACAATGATCCAGAAGACAACTTGCTGAGGATAAATTGCTAGCAGCCGACAATTATCCACAAGCAAAGAGGAATATCAATCATCGAACAACGAATGAAGATAACCACAAAGAGTAACCATCATCGGTTAGGATGAACAACAAGGTTAACTCTGCAAAGGAGAGAAATTAGGGTTTACAACTACCGAATACGGGGTAGAATACCAAAAATCTGGTTGAGGAAACAAGAGGTTAACAATACCGACTACTGGGCAGAAACCAAAGACTCAGCTGGGATAAAATTGCTAGCAACCGGCAATTATCCACTCGTACCACAAGGCACAAACTCCGATGGGGATACAAAATCACAACATGGGATTTATAACTACCTAATACGGGGTAGAAGACCACAAACTCCACTGGAGATAGGGTGAATGAAGGCCAAATATTGAGCACTTATCCAACTTATACCACCGGGACACGCAAACTCTGTGTGGGGATAAAAAAACCACAACAACAGAAAACCCACCAACAACCAGTACGAACCACAAAGGTTACCTCTGCTAGGGGAAAAGAGATAGGACTTGCAACTATCGAATACGGGGTAGTAGCCATACTTTGGTGGGAATAACCACAAATCCACGTGGGGATGGAAGAAATCACAAATCCGCACGGGAAACGAAAATAGGGTTTGTAACAAACCACAAACTCTGCTGAAGAGTAAGAAAACAGGATTTATGACTACCCACTACTAGGCAGAAAACCAACAACTCTTGCCGAGGAATGAAAGGTATATAACCACCAGTTCCATCAAAAGGGCAAGGAAAACTAGGACTTACAACTACCGGTATAAGGGTAGAAGCCAATCGACTCTTGCTGAGGAATAAAAGGTATATAACCACAAATTCCGCCAAGAGGAAAGGAGGAACAATAGGACTTACAACTACCAGTATCAGGGTAGAGGCCCGAAAACTCCGTTGGGGAACAACCCACTGGGAAGCACAAAACGTTTGACAAAACGCCAATTCGGGAATTTTCCGAAAAGACAGACTGAACCAAGACACGTCCTATGAGGATATAACTCAATAGGCAAATCCATCCCAATACATGTGTTGGGAGGAAACGGAAGAAACCGTCGTCCACGAGGATAATCTCAGTGGGGAACTGCAGAAGGAAAGACAGACACTTTCTGCTTATGGGCTGACTCTATATGGAGAGATTAACCACCCGACATCTGCTTAGGGAGATCTATAAAGAGATCTATGAAACCCATAGCAGGAGAATAACAAACAAAAAGATATATGGCAAACAATGCGACATGAACATCTGAATGTTTATGAATATGCATGAATATGCGTGATTTATGTTTGATGAATGCTGACAAAACAGACATATCTAACACAACAGGCCCAGGAATCAAACGTCCGGTACTATACTTCCAGGGGAGAAACCAACTGGAAAGCCAATCTGCTGGAGATCTTCAAGCTGTAAAGCAAAGATCTGCGGGTACTGCAGGGGAAGCAGAGGCAAGAGAATCAGCAAAACAACCCAGACAGGGTACAGAAAGTCACAACGGGCAAAACTGCCACCAAGACCGATCTGTAGGGTATCAGGAGAATCCTGAGGATATCTGCAGGGGATCTCAACATCAACTGAGAAATAAGAGCTCATAGCTCAACCAAGAACTGCTGCAAAAGCAACTCCAAACAACTCTGGGGAACAACCCACTGAAGGAGAAACATCCAAGTAGAATCTAACTGCACAAGCAACTCTACTGGGGAAAGCTGTCAGCTATCCTCTTGGGGAACAACCCGCTGAGGGAGAAAGCGCCACACAAGTAGATTCTGCATCAAGCCACTCTACTCGGGGAGAACATACATCCGACAGATCACACAAGTAGATTCTGCAACAAGCCACTCTACTGAGGATCAAAAGGTAATTCAGGAAACCAATCCAATCTTTGGGATGCTAGAGCCACCAACCGACCTTACCGGGGATTGAGATAGCTTTCAACAGGCAGAAACTGCCACAACAAACATTCTGCAGACTAAGCTGGGAAAAATGGAAAGCAACCATGCTGAGGAGAGACACAACAACTCCGCTGGCAACTGCACTGGGGAGAGACTACTGCTGGAAAAGAACGCGAACTCTTCAACAACATCTCTGCTTGCGACTATACTGGGGAACAACCCCACCAACAGCTCTGCTTACGACAATGCTGAGGAAAGCGGTAAAGTACCAGGATATCAACCTATCAACCACTGAATCCACCCCAAGGATAACACCCATGCTGGGGGAGATTACTGCTGGAGAAGAAACTGATTCTTCAACAACATCTCTGCTTGGGGAACAACCCCGACAACAAAGCGGGAGAAAGAGGATACAATCAAATGCCAAGAATATGAACCAAGGTCTTACCTGTTGGGAATCATACCACCCTCGGGAGAGCACTGAGACATCCCTGAGTATCCTTTTGTCATTGTGAATATTCACTTTGTTTAAAACAAAAATTTTGAAAAAATTTTATTTGTTTAAAACAATGACATTTTATCAATTAAAACATGCAAAACATTTGTTGAATTGGAACAAATAAGAGTGCAAATAATTGGATAAAAAGCTCAAATTGATTTGATGGAATGGTAGCCTACAAATGGCAAGACTCCATAGATCTGTACAAATTTGAAACCAGTGATATATATTGGAAGAGGGCTACATTGAACATAATGATCCTTTCTCTACCAATTTGAATCTCGATGTATGCGAAGCTTCAGTCGACGACGAATCGAGAATCTTCTGACGAAAAGACAGCTGTGGAACAGAAAGTCTTGTCAGGATGCAGGTACTTGCCAAATCCCTAATTTTTTTGCCTAGATTGCCCCAGGGTGAGGTACTCAATCTAGCGGGACGCAAATATCATTTTTTCAAGTCTCTAATTTTTTTGCCTGGATTACCCTTGCGGGTTCTCCACCGAGACGCTCATTTTTGCCTAAGCCGCCCTTTCGGGTTTTCAACTTAGCGAGCTATTCTGTTTTTTCATTTGCATATACTTTTTTTTAGGCAAAGTATTTCTTGACTGCATCTGAATTCACAGGACGAGTGAAATCCTCCCCATCCATTGTTGTAAGCATCAAAGCACCGCCTGAAAAGGCTCTCTTAACAACATATGGACCCTCGTAGTTTGGAGTCCACTTGCCCCTGGAATCGGGCACGAAAGACAAAACTTTCTTGAGCACGAGGTCTCCTTCTCGGAACACACGAGGCTTGACCTTCTTATCGAATGCTTTCTTCATTCTCTGCTGATATAACTGACCATGACACATGGCAGTTAATCGCTTCTCTTCAATCAAATTCAGTTGGTCATAACGACTCTGAATCCATTCAGCATCAGTCAACTAGGGACTTGAGGGTATAATTTTCTTTTTCCTTTGAAAAGATTTGAATTTTTTTTCCTGATTTTTGATTTTTTCATCTTTTTCACCCTCTTTTTTTTTATTTTTTTTTTATTGCATTTGCAATGCCCCAGTTTGACTATTTTGCTGATTCTCATGATACAGCTGAATGAGCTTCTCTTTTGGTGCTCCAGAAGATGGGTAATCTCGTCAGGAATCCCCTTCAACATCATCTTCCTCTGCATCAGATACAAGGAATTCAAGATTGGGAGATGGCGTTGGATCATTATGTTCAATGGGTTTAGAAATCCCTGCATAATGATTCTGGATAATGAAAAGCTTTTGAATTTAAACAAGCAAATCATTTATGCAGATGAAAAAGTTGTTTTCTTGTTTTTCAGGTTTTTTTGTGATCACTGATTTCATGCAAAAAGCAAAAAGTGAAAACAAATGGAAAAACAAATGTTTAACAATGCATTAATTGAATGAAACATCATTGTATTAAATGCTGCCAACAATGTCATCACTTCTCCTTTTGGCATGGGAGAAGGGTTTTAAACAAAGTGAACAATTACTCTGATGTATGGATGACCGTAGGAATGTCTACAGCGACCCAATTGTGGCAGACACCACCAGGAATAACGAAGTTGTTCAGATCCTCTGCATCCTCTTCCAAGATAGCAGCATCTTCTTCAGGTTGATCGTCGTGGATGAATCCTCCATTCTTGAACAAACCTTGCTCATTAAACGCCCCAGAACAGTAGCCAATGCCAGCCCGGGATTGGTTAACCAGGAATAAATCCATCAACAACACTTAGTCTGGCAAATATCTCTCTGAGCTCACAATTCTCTTGCTTAAGATGATCCGTCAATCTGGCAGAGTTGGCTCTGGTGTAGTACCGGCGAAGTGCGTCTCAAAATAAATGAAGATCGCAGGGTCAGACCACAGGACGGGAGACCGGGACAAAACACCCGCTTATGCAAATGATGCATGAAGTGTTTGTGCATATGCTTGTTTTATTTTCAAAGAACTCGAGGGTTTTATTTGCAAACTTTGAAATATTTAAGCATTTTGATCATATATGAGAATATCTCATCAGATATATCAGGTGAAAAAATTTTCCGGTTTTTTTTCATGTTTGGATTTTTTTTGCAAATAAACTCCTTTGAGTTCCTTGAAAATTTTCTTTTTATCTGATGATATGGATGCAGATGAATGCATGAATGCATGAATGCAACAATCACACTCAAGGATCAAGCAAAGCACACCAAACAAAGGCCGTGGGAAAGCTCATTGTATCCCTAATATCAATCATCCATTTTGGTGGATTTAGGTTTTCACCTTATCGACACCCAAGTTCCATTGATATTAACGGTACATGAACCGGCTCTAACATCCTTAATATCAATCACCCATTTTGGCGGATTATGGTTTACACCTTATCAACGCCCAAGTTCCATTGATATTAACGATGTTTGAACGACTCAACCACGAATCACGGGTTTGCTGAGAGTCACGAGCATGGAGTCTCGGTTAAGAACCACCCAAAGGGAGTGTACTAGGGTTTAAACCTGCCAGACATGTTCTACCAGAGGTTCCCACAATCATCGTCCCATCTCTCGGATATTATCGGAGGAACGAATACTCGTATTCCAAAAATATTCTCAAGAGAGACTCTTATGAGTGTAGTATCGCGTAACAATCGCATCAGATCTTACATCTGAACGACCTCCGCACTACGTCCTAAAAATAGGCCAAGATGGGTTTGGTAAACTAAGGTCCTTGGCTTCTAAGGCACATGATTAAACGAATAATGCCTAACCACAAATAACTTGTGTGACATCATCAATCCAACATGACCTCCACCAAGTGAATGGACTCGCAAGTCAACTGGCTAAGGAATACTCCACACCAGTCAACAAGACTACGCCATTCTCCTATCCTAGAGTGCACTCGAGTTCGGGTATAGAACTCATCTCACAGAGATCACCAAAGCAAACAGCAATTGTATATCAAGCAATTCAAACATTACAATCAATACAGTTATCCCAAATTGTACAAAAATATGTCAAATAACAGATAAACAAATATCATACAACAAGGGTGAAAAGTAGGCAATACCACCAGGGAAGGTCTAATGTTTGTCCACAGCAGAGTCGCCACTTTTCTGTAGCGGTGTATTCGTCGCTATATGATTTATTGATTAAACCATAAGCAAAGTATACAATGAATCGAGTCGCCACCGCACTTTTATTTATCCTAAGGACTGGTTAAAAAGCGAACAAAAACCTAAGAAGTTTTACACGTAGAAAACTAATGAAAGATCAGAGAGTCTGGGTAAGGGGTAAATTACGCAATGGGAAGGTGTTAGGCACCCATCACGTCCTAGGTACTCCTAGGGAGCCCTTTTCACACTTGTTGTATAAAAAATGTTTATTTGTTTATGACATATTGTGCAAACATGAATGGGATGATGAGAAAAGAATATACAAGTTAGTTATTTTTGTGTTCGAACGGATGAACCCGTTGCCTACGTACCTTCCATCAAAGGAAAGGATCAAAACGCCGTAGTTCGGCTAAAAGATTTCCAAAGATTTGTGAGTTCATTTTAAAACACAAGCATTAAGGCTTTTCATTACCAATGGGAGAAAACTCAACCAACATCAACAATCCACCATGCGAGGACGGCTTCGACGTACTAGAGGGGTTAACCCTGTTTTCAGTACGGAAGTCTTACAATCGACTCACTAAGGACAAGGTAAGATTTACATCAACCGCTATGGTAATTGAAACCTAAGGCTAATGTATGAAAACATGTTAATAATGGACAAAGCCACAAAACAATTGAATGTGTGAAGTTAATTGATTATGATTATTCGCAAAATGTAGTCAAAGTATGATTAGATTGATTCAAAGAAGTGTTATGAAATGGTTTGAAAAGTCAAGGACTTATGGTCCAAGTTTCTAATTTGAAAAGAGGATGAGATGTTTGCACAACATGCATTTACAAGTTTTAAAAGTCAACAAGTGAAAAGGGAGTTTTGAAACAAAAAGGGTGTGGATGAAGAAGTGTAAAACTTCCTAGAAGTTCACCTCTTGAAATCATATAGAAGATGATTCAAGAGTGTCCTTAGGAGTATGGCAACAAAGCAAGTAATAAGGTGATACCGGATGCCATCAATGGTCTTATACCAATCTCACAAAAGCAAAAGCGGATGTCGGATACCAATAACTGGGTTTACACCAACCTCCTAAAGACAAAACAATGATACCGGATGCCATCAATGGTCTTATACCAATCTCACAAAGCAAAAGCGGATGTCGGATACCAATAACTGGGTTTACACCAACCTCCTAAAGTAAAACAAAATTTGGATGTCGGATGCCAATCTATCTGGACTTATACCAACCTCCAAAGTATGGTCATAGGAATACAAATGCCACATCACAGGGACTTACAATTGCATCCTCTCATACAACAAACAAGAGCAAAAAGATATGAGTGACCAATGAGGTCTTACACTCTATCCTTCCATATCATGGGAACAAAAGCCAATCAACATGGACTTACAATTGTCCTCAATGGGCAAACAAACATAGATCACAAGGATATGCAATAATGATCATACAAGAATTAACAATCAATAATGATGAATGCACAAAGGCAAGCAAGCATGTACAAATGCAACAATCAATCAAGCAAACAAAGTCATTTAGCACCCACTATAACCAAACAATTAGGCTCAATCAAAGGGTTTGACTTAAAAGTCAACTGGAATATGGTAGATGGCGCTCTTAACCTTGAGATTGAGAGCCAAGGTGAAGCAGATGAAAGGATATGAGGGGTGTGCCTCATCACTCTTATCCCTGGTCAGGGAGAGCATTGAATATCAGAAGGTGTGGGAGTTCAGAAAGATGGAACTCTCTCCACAGGTTAGACTCGATAGATCTTGGGTATTTACTCACTATGCATCAACACATGTGGTGTGAGCAAGGTGAGTGACTCACAGAATAGTAGGAGATAGGCTACATATCTCTTGGATTCTACCAATTGCCTCACATGAGGTCTTTACCTGCTTGGGGACAAATTTAAACAATCACAAACATCGCCTCTTAAGGAGGACTTCAGACAGTTGCCTGGCTAAATAACAAGCCAGGTCTTCCAGACTACATGGAGACAAGAGAGTCTACCTCAATGCAAATGCTATACAAGCAAAGCAATGCAAGTTCTCAAAAGAACTGAGCAACTAAGGGTACCTGAAATCAATCAAATATAATCAGCATCCCAATCACAAAATCAAAACAAACAACATAAGAATCAACAAACAACATAATCAATCACATGTGCAAAGCACAAAGCTCAAAGCATATGAGCTAAGCATCCTACAAAACAAACAAGTTAGTTCACAATATCAAACAAAACCAAACTCAATCAACTTGAATTAAACTCTTCAAAGCATTTTGCTTCTTAACCTGAAAAAAACAACTCAAATGTGAGAAGTAAGACCACTAGGCCAAGCCTAGGGTCAAAAGGAGGTGAAAAATTCAAAACAGCAAGTAAAATTTGATCAAAACCAAGGTATTTCAATTAAGAAGAGGATCCAATTGGTCTCATATTAAAACTATGCACCAAATTTATTTCATGCACAATTTAAGTCAAAGTAAGCAAGTATGGATCATAAATGATCAAACAGAATGATTTCAATCAAAAAATATCAAAACAGCTCAATAAATTCCACAAAAATTCTATCCTAAACAGAACACATTCAATAAGCTACATATCAAATTTCATAGCATTTGGATATGTGGAAGTAGGGAAATTAAATTCAACATGTCATGGCATGCAAAAATCAATCTAAACTAGGTCACAAAACAAGTGTCAACTTCAATCAATTGTAAAACAGTGAGATCAAATTAGAAATGAGTGGGACCAAATCCAAATTAAAGCTATACATGTTAGGAAGCACTCCACCAAATTTCATATTCATAGGATAAGGGATGAGTATTTAACAAGACATGTAAGTTTGCTACTCAAGAAACAATCCAAAAATGTTAAACAGAAATCAAAAATGTCAATCAATTAGAAAATGGATCAATTAAATCCACAAAAAATCATGGTGAAACCTAACATATAAAAGTCATCTCATGCAAAAAATCAGAGCCATAGGCCTAGTGAAAGCATGGAAAATTAAATCATGAACACAACATAGCCTAGTGTGACACATATTGTCACACTCAAAAAGATTATGTCATATCTATCAATCCAGAGATCAAAAAATTACAAATTTTATACCAAAATCTTCAGGCATGAGTCAAGAATCATCATATGAAATTTCATTCAATTTGGATAATGCATGGTTATTTTATGATTAAAATGGTAAAACATATGAATATAGCACACATGTCAAAAATCATTAAGCCAATCCAAAATTTCACCAGGCACAACTTGAGTTACTATGCCTAAAAAATTCTAGAGGAAATTTGGAGATCATCAAAAAAAGTCCCAATTAATTTGGACTAAGGATGAGTTTAATATGATTTTTGTAAGATTTGTTAATTTATTGAAATGTTTATTTAATGAATTAATGGATTTATTTTGATACGAGTGGCAAAGTTGTAATATTCCCGTCCCAGGCCAAAAACGCTGCGTATCATTAACTTGCGTGGCACTGTGTGGTTCGCTTGCTTCCGCGGGAAACAGCAAATTTGAATGGAAACGCATGGCAGTGGATCTAACAGCGAATTTTCCATAATTTTCAAAGTTCTTCGCGTGTTCTTCGTCTTCATCAAGTCCAGAATCCGTTACGAGCAAATCTCAACCAAATCGAACAAGCCTTATACCGTTCTCTCCGTCTCTCCACGTAGGTTACAGTTATGGCATCGAAAATGTCTAAAGATTAACGTACATAAAGATCCGATCCAAAATAGATTTATCACACAAACTTCAAATCCAAAAATCTTGATGCATAGTGGATGGAATTGCATGGTTCAAACGTCAAAATGATCTACGTTCAACGCACTATCTAAGTCATGTCTTGATTTTAAGAATTAAAGGTTTCGAAAATTCACCTTCTTGAAGTGCAGCTCGCGATTCGGTGCTTTTTTGGCTTTGATTCTTGAAAACAGATGAAGGATAATGATTATGAAGATGATTGATGATGAAAATCCAGCTCACAAGTGCATGAATCAGTGGGAATTCGCAACTGTCATTGAAGTCCAAGCTTGCAACAGTTGGTGTTCTTGCACGATTTACTCCTCAATCTTGTTCAACAGAATTCCAAAAGCACCTGCAGGTCATGAATCAACAGAGAAATCGCACAAAGATTGATGAGATCTTGATGAAATGATGAAAAAAGTGTATGTGAAAATTGTGAGAATTTTGAGAGAATTGGTGAAAATTTTGGATTGGATCTGAAAAAATGATTATGGATCCTCAGAAACAGTTACAATTAGGCTTATATACTTCACACTAATCCAAGCTTTAATCATGATTAGGCAAAATTGTGTGATTAGTGAAAATGAGCTTGTAATGCATTTTGACCTTTTTGCCCTTGGATGGTTAGGATCAATGGAACAGTGTTTTCTCACTTCAAGCAAGTCATAAATCTCATTTGGAAGCTATTGGAATTGGTCCCATGTCAAAATTCCATGTACTTTGAGATTTGGACCATTTTGCCCCTTGGTTTTTAATTAGTACACTTGAAAAATGACCTTTTTATGTGAAGGTTTTTGGCAAAATGTGATGATGGATTTGGATAGTACATGTTAAATGTGGTTTTCTCAAAGGAGAACCATCCAATTTGGCCATTCCATGTGAAAGTTATGCCACTTTGAATTTAGGCATTTTCTGAAAATGATTTGACCATATCTTGCCAACCATAAATGGGAAATGAGTGTTCTTGGACTTTTTGGAAAGGCAAGAACAAGATCTTAAACTTTCATGTTGGACAAATTTTGATTTGAAGCTTGGTTCATGATGTAATTTTGAGTAGCATAACTTTCCATTTTTGGCAGGTGAAAATTACAAGTCATTTCCATTTTTGGAAACTTTTTGTCTGACTTCAAATCCTTCAACCTTGATCTTTGAAATGCCAAATGAGGCTTATATGGGCATGAATGAGACATTTCCAACCATCTCACACCTTCCAATTCCTGATTAAATGCACAGTTGACCACAGTTGACCATAGTTGACTTTTCTAGGGTTTTGGTTGACTGATGAATGCTCTGATGAATTCCAAGCCTTTTTCACATGAGATCTTGATTCCAAATGATATTACAAGTTATATGAACTTATCATGAATGATCAGGGTGTCCAAATTCTTCAAGAATGGTCACCATCTATTGCTCAATGGCTGATTTTAACTGGCTTGACCTAGTTTGCTTCATCTGCAAGTAACAAGGTTAGATGACAATATTTTTGTACTTTTGATTAGTAAACAAATGAAAAGCAATGATATACAAGTGCAATACATGCTTGGTGATCAAAAATCACACTCACAAGATAACCCACCCACTAGGAGGGAAGCAAAGATGTACAATGATCCTTGAGGCTATGATATGATATGACATGATGCCATGAGGGATCTTAGGGCAAAAATTGGGGTCTTACAGTTATCATGCAATATCATCCCTAAGTTAAGGTTTCTAGCTAACTTGCACTGGAAGCAAGCCTATCCTAAACATGACTTGCACAGGAAGCAAGCCACACCTAACTTGCACAGGAAGCAAGCTAAAGCAAACACACAAACACAAGTAGCACACACTATATGCAAGCAATAGGCTCAATCAAGGTTAGGTTTTAGTCGAGGGGTCATATCAACCTCAACAAACAAACCACTGTAACAGGGTAGTGTTAGCTCTTAACCCTAACATTGAGAGTTAGGGTGAAGCTGATGAAAGGTGAGTGAAGATGAGACTTCACAGCTCTTATCCCTGGCCTGGGAGAGCTTAAGACAAGAATGTGTGGGTTCAGAAAGGGGGAACCCTTCTACACATATGACACTGACTCAACTGTACAAATGTACAAGATCTTGGGTTTGTATCTGCAATGCATCAACACAGTGGTGTGAGCAAAGCAGATGACACACAGAATAGCAGGGGATAAATTGCATATCCCTTGGGTTCTGCCAATTGCCTCTTCACTTAGGAGGTCTTTGAATAAGTGCAAGGACAAAAGTAAACAGTCACAAACATTGCCTCTTAAGGAGGACTTCAGACAGGTGCCTGGCCAAGTAACAGGCCAGGTCTTCCAGACTACATGAAGTAAGGAAGTTATACCTCAATGCAAATTGCTTATCAAGCAAAGCAAAGCAAAGTTCACAAGGAACTAATAGCAACTAAAGTACCTGAAATCAGTCAAGCACAGTTAGTATACCAGACACAAAGTTAAAATAAACAGCATAAGAATCAAACAGGTAACACAGTCAATCAGATGTGCACAGCACAAGCTCAAAGCAAGTGAGCTAAGCAACCTACAAAACACACAAGTTAGTTCATGATAAACAATCAAACTTAATCAACTTGTATTGATCTCTTTGAAGCATTTGTTGCTTAACCTGAAACACCAAGCTTAAACATGAGCAACAGGACCACTAGGACAAGCCTAGGGTCAAAAGGATACAAAAAGTTTAAAACAGCAAGGGACAAGTGTCCAAAGTCAAGACAAATCAATCAAGAAGCAAACCCAAGTGGTCTCACATTCACATCATTCATCATCATCATTTCACAAGCAAATTAGGTCAAAGCATGGCAAATAGAACCTCAAAGAAGTCAACAGAATGACTCAACTCAAATCCAATCACAAACACTTCAAAAATTCCTCAAATAAATCATGATCAAACATCATCCAAAACATGATAGGCATACCAAATTTCAGCTCATTTGGATCAAAGGAAGTAGGGAAATTAAATTCAGAAAGGCAAAGCAAGTTCAAGCATACTCATACAAAACATCAAAACATGCACCAACTTCAATTAATCATAAAACAGAAACCACACAAGATAAATGAATGGGATCAAAGCCATGATGTACTTCAAGATGTTCACAATGCACATGTCAAATTTCAAGTTCATCCAATTAAGCATGAGAATTTCACAAATCATATGGCATCATGTGTCACAAAAGTCAACAATTTGGTCAAACAGAGGAGAAATTATCAATAAAATAGGAAATGCTTCCAAAAATTCCATAACAATTCACACACATTCTAAACATGCACAAGTATGTTCATGCAAAAAATCAGACCATTTTGAGTTCATTAGGCAAGGTAATTAAAATCATGAAGTTGGACATGCATGGTGTGACACAAATTGTCACACCCCTATTCAAAAAATCATAACTCCACAACCAGCAATGATAAAATTACAAACTCTATACCAAAATCACCATGCGCATGTCTAGTTTAAGCACAAAAAATTTGAGAGGCATTGGATAAAGTATCACCATTTCACAAGCAATTTGGTAAGACATACACAAAATGGACAACATGAACAAACCCTAGCACATTTTAAAATATACACGTGCAAAAAATCTGGAAAAAACATCATAAAAAACTAGAGGTCATGAGGAGCATTCCACAAAAAATCCCATGAAAAATGGATCAAAAATGAGTGACTTATGATTTTTTTGAAGATGGCCATGCAAAGTGAAATAAATATTGAAAAAGAAATTGATTTAATCAAAATAATGGGACGGGATTGGCAGAATGGTAATTACGCGTTCCTTTAAATGGAACGCTGCGTTCCAACTTAAGGCGTGTCACACGCCCAATGGCCCAGAAACTTGGAAAACACATGCATGGCTCGGTTTAGAAGATCAAACACGCTGCCTGGGTTCGTTCTCCTAGGGTTTTCAAGCTACAGTACGTGTTCTTCATTCAAAATCCCAGCAAGAACACTTTGCAACAAAAATCAAAAATCGGCATACCAATGTGATCATCTCATCATGTACAACAACAAACCAACAACCATTAACCCTAAATCATGCTGAAATGGAAGCATCATGCAAAATAAAGTTTAACAACCAAACTTAAATTCCAATTTTCTCTCTCGATAATCAACCATTTTCAAAACTACAACAATCAATGAACTCAGCATGGCAAGATCTTCATGAAGCATATCATAATTTCATCAAAGGCTAGGTTCGAATCTCACCTGATTTTGAAGAGCAGTGATGAAATAGGAGTTGTTTGGCTGTGTTGAGCTAAAACAGAAGTCCAATGATGTCCCAAATGATGAATGGGTGGTGAATCGTGGTTCAAGCTTGCTTGGTAGTGGCCAAATCTCCAGTTGCCATGAAAGGAGCTCAATGGAACAGTGGTCGAAAATAGCTTTACAGCTGAGAAATAATGTTTGCAATGGCTTCAAAATAGTTGGTGAATGATGGACCAAAGCTCACAAACACGAATTCTTTTGACAGTTTTCAGAAAATGTTCCAAGTGAGGAAATGAGAGTTTTTAGAGAGAATGGATTTTTGATCTGTTTTCCAGAGTGTGGCTAGGGTTTTTTGGTCTGAAATGATGCCATATATAGTTTGATTAACATTGCTTAAGTATGGTTAATGAAGTGGTAAGTGGAATTTTGCTTAATGGAAGTGTTTGGCCAATTTGCTAAAAATCACTCCAAAATACAAGGGGTGCATGTATATGCACGAAATTGGGCTTTAAACATACCCCAAACATGATTTCTGAACATTGGCAATTGGTACAAAGTGTTGGAAATGATTATTTTGAAAGTCCATTTTTCAACTCACCCCTTTTTTAATTCATGCACTTGGAAAAAGACCATTTTGATTGGAAGATTTTTGGTGAATTGTGATGAAAGATTTGGATAGAGCACATCAAATATGACTTGTAGCAAAAAACCCCACCCAATTTGGCCAAATGGTTTGGAAGATATGCCACTTTGAAGTTCAAAAATTCTTGAGAATGATTTGATCATAACTTGCCAACCATAAATGATAAATGAGTGTTCTTGGACTTTTTGGAAAGGTGAGAGCAAGATCTTCAACTTTCATGTTGGACAAAAATTCATTTGAAGCTTGTATGATGAAGTAATTTTGAGGAGAAAAACTTTCTATTTTTGGCAGTTGAAAATTACAGGTCACCTGCCATTTTTGGAAACTTTTTGTCTGACTTCAAATTCTTCAATCTTGACCTTTGAAATGTCAAATGAGACTTGTATGGACATGAATGAACCCTTTCAAACCATCTCCCACCTTGAAATCCATAGAATCAGGCACAGTTGACCATAGTTGACCATAGTTGACTTTCTAGGGTTTCTGGTAGACTGAACACTGACTGATGACTTCTGAGCATCCAATACTTGACCAAACCACTTCCAAAGGACCCCTAGGTCATGTGAACATGTTGGACCAACCCTAGGGCCTTGTCTCATTGGAAATTGTACTTGCTTGCTTGATTGACTGATCTCCTGACCAGTTTGACCTAATTCTTCTGAATGGCTTGCACTTGGGCAAAGGGACAATGCAATGTTATGCAGTGGACTATGTTAATGTTATGACCTAATATGAGAATGTATGTACAAAAGGTAGGTGCAAATTTGAGGTGCTACAATGAGCATAAAGTGTGTAAGCTAGTTAAGTCGTTGTATGGGCTGAAACAAGCTCCGAAGCAGTGGCATCAAAAGTTTGATGAGGTTGTTTTGTCTAATGGTTTCATTCTAAACCAAGCTGACAAATGTGTATATAGAAAATTTGATACTTCCGGTAAAGGAGTTTTCATTTGTTTATATGTTGATGACATGTTGATCTTTGGCACCGACCAAAATCAAGTTGATAAAACGAAGAATTTCTTGTCATCAAAGTTCTCCATGAAGGATATGGGAGAAGCGGACGTTATTCTTGGTATTAAGATTAAACGGGAGAATAAGGGGATTGTAATTACGCAATCTCATTACATTG
The DNA here is from genome assembly GCF_024323335.1 of Lathyrus oleraceus. NCBI lineage: Eukaryota > Viridiplantae > Streptophyta > Magnoliopsida > Fabales > Fabaceae > Lathyrus > Lathyrus oleraceus. The sequence continues at coordinate 306,021,165 of NC_066584.1, forward strand.
AGAAAATACTCAAGAAGTTCAATTATGAAAGTTGTTCTCCAGTAAGTACTCCCATGGATCCGGGAGAAAAGCTTATGCCAAATACAGGTAAACCTGTGGATCAACTCGAATATTCAAAAGCCATAGGCTCTTTGATGTATGCTATGATTAGCACTAGACTGGATATTGCTTATGCGGTTGGAAAGTTGAGCAGATTTACTAGTAATCCTAGTAGACATCATTGGCATGCGATAACTAGGGTATTCAAGTACTTGAAGGGTACAATGAATTATGGATTGTCATATATGGGATTTCCTTCGGTGTTAGAGGGTTATTAGGATGCTAGTTGGATAAATAATGCTGAAGATTTATCCTCTACAAGTGGATGGGTGTTCTTGCTTGGGGGAGGTGCCATCTCATGGGCTTCCAAGAAGCAAACATGTATAACTGGTTCCACAATGGAATCTGAGTTTGTAGCATTAGCTGCTGCTGGTAAAGAAGCGGAATGGCTAAGGAATTTGGTATATGAGATTCCGATATGGCCTAAACCGATATCACCAATTTCTGTCCGTTGTGATAGTACTGCCACATTGGCTAAAGCTTATAGTCAAATATACAATGGAAAGTCTAGACATTTGGGTGTTAGACATAGTATGATTAGGGAATTAATCATGAATGGGGTGATATCTATTGAGTTTGTTCGGTCGCAACAAAACTTAGCTAACCACTTGACGAAGGGGTTAGCTAGAGACTTAGTGAAGAAGTCGGTAATTGGGATGAGATTAAAGTCCATTTAAATCTATTAGCTATGGTATACCCAATTCCCTTCTAATACAACATTAGAAGCAGAATTCAATGTGGAAAGATCATAGTTAGAGATTGGAGCAATTGTGTTTATCTTCCCAAGGTATGTGCTCAGACTTGCAAGTGATGGCTAGGTTGAATTATATCTTCTTAATGGTTCTTTTGGAAAATTGCAAATGCAGGTGCAAGATTAAAAGAATCACCTGTGTCAGCATGAAGTTTTGCCGCTTCAAGAAGCTTGGACTTGGCTTCCTATATGCTTATTAATGGATAAGGACACATGGCTTGTAAAGTGTCAAGTATGAATAGTAGAGTATTGTAAGAAACATATGTGTACTATATCTTCAGACACTCAAATGGATTGACGGGTTCAATCGCTATGACACCCCGATTTTCGAGTATTTGGAATGTGTATTTGTACTAAGATGAAAATTCAATCGCAAGACATTTTCATTTATGCATTTGTTTGATCGTTATACCTGTGTGTTATACCCTTGTATATATTATTGTATATACTGAGTAAATCAAGGATTACACTAAAATGGGGGGGATTTGTTGGTGATTTTAGTATCATCAATGTATTTTAGTAGTAATGTGATTTACTATAGGCCGATGCAATTATGCGTTAAAGCTTGGAAACGAGTTAGGGGTAGTGCGGAGTGCACGCTCGTCGAGCCAACGTATAATTGAATGCGAATAATTGAAACGGGGTTCCAAGGGGCGAAGCCCCTGGCGGGGTGCGGGGCAGCGCCTCGTTCGAAATTTTCTTTTGAACAGTTGAACCCTTTCCCAACCGACGTAACCGTTTCTGAACAGTTGCGTCTTTTCGATTTTTGTTATTGATCTCCTATATAAGGAGTCATTTGGTCTCAATTTAAAAGAGATAACGAAACCAAACTTTCTCTCTACGTTCCTGAACATTTCTCTTCGCCAAAAACAAATTGTTCTTCAAGAATTATCTCCACAAAGATTTCGTGAACCCAGACAAGAATAAGGTCGAAATACTTTGTTCGGAAAGTGTACGAACACGATTCTTCGAAGTTATCCAGTATTATCATACCCGATTATCTAACATCTACGCCATATTAGTTATTCTTTTGATACTTGAAACGGGAGTCTTATTGCCATTATTTATAATACTTATAAGATTATTAGAAAAATTAATTTAAATTTAAATTGATCGAGATTAGAATCGTGAACGAAATTATTTTTCTTATAAGTATTTCAACCACTCTCAAATGTCTTAGAATTTGAATGCAGGAATATCCAGGATAATTCAATCTATAATCAAGTTTGCATAAGATCGATGAAAACTCGAATATAGAAAAGAGTATCTGAAATTTTAGTGAAGAGGATGACGTTTTTGTTATATTTTCTGAATTCCTAATGAAATATTTATAGGTAATATTCATGTTGTTTCATAAGGTTACGACCATCGGTGAAACAACTTCCTTTTATCAAAAGTTACAAATTTTTACCAAAAAGTTACGTATTTTTTTCCACCAAAAATTACATTGTTTCGCTACAACAACATTCTTCCAGAATTATATATTTTCATTCTACAACATAAATACTACACAAGTATATATTTTTGAATTCAAGCAACACCATAAATACTGTATATTTCTAAATTCAAAAATTAATATTCATCTAAATATTTTCTTATCATTTTAGAACATAAGAAAATACTGGGACACCTCTATAATAATCCAATAAATATATGCTAAATTAATAACAAGGTTTCTATAAATTCTGAGACAACAAATTCCTTATAGTTTGGACCATAGTTCATGTGCTCCTTTTGCACTCTATGATACACTCAATTGTGACAACATTTTATCATATTTCTCTAATAACATGCTACCTCCATAAATATAACACAAAGCAACATAATTATAACTTAAAATATCACAATCTACTAAAAAGCGAATATTAGACATGATTAATTAAATTACTCTAAAATTATGAGAAAAAGACAATACGTCAACTCAGAGATTAGTTAAAATTGAGCAAAATCAAGTGTAATAAACTCACATTTCTATGATTTATCACAGAAAATCTCTGTGTGATTTAATAGTTCAAGTGAACAATTTCAAAAATAGATAGAATAAAAAAATATGTTGCCCATAAGGATTTATTAAGTTCTTAATCTCAATACATTTCTAAACAAATACCAATTGCATATATAAAAATAAAACAAAATAACTATTTTATTGTAAACATTTAAAATTAAATTTAATATCTAAAATTCAAGTTTAATTGAGAAAATTTGGTTTAAAGTTTATATAATTAATAGTACTTAAAAGTATAACTTGGTTATAATTCTACTTACATACAAATCTTTCTTATGTATTTAAAATATAATCCTAAACATCAAAACCAATATCTTTTTATAGTATATTGACTTAATCCATATTAAATTAAATATATTCATATTTTTTCTTTTATAAACTCAAAAGACTAATAATAAAACATAACTGTTCAAATTAATTTTCAAAAAATAACTTTAAAATATATTTATTAAGAAGAAGTTAAACAAGAAACAACAAACTAACATGTAAAGTTAATTTATAACTTAATCAATCTTTTACATAGGGATTTAACTTATGTTGAGCTTTTATAAACAAAGTGAAAATTTGACTAATCACAAAAGTGTTTATTACATCAAGATTAAATAAAGAAGTGTGAATAATAAGAGAGAAAATACAATAAAAAAACATAAATTCCTCACCAACATATATTCTAAAAAACAAAAATTCACCAGAGTCACGAGCCTTTTTAAAATTTATTAACTTCCCCAATATTTTATGCAAAGTCGATAACTTCATTAACTTATAGCACACCATCAAAAAAAAATCTTTGATAAATTTTGATACCAACTTATACAAACCACCCACACAAATAAATAAACATGTAGTCTAATTGGTAAAATTGACAAGTGTACTGATCATCGTTGTTAAGTAGTAACATTTATAAAAGTTAATCTCTAGAAAAATTGCGTTAACTCTTATGAGGCAATAATAATTTCTTTTTAGTTGAATACAATATAATAAAAGTAACTAATAGGATATATTTTGTAGGGTTGAAAGTACATAATAATGTGTATCAAAATGCTAAGGTAAGAATGATAACTAAGGTGATTAAGCCCATTTTTTAGTCATTTATCCTAATCATGTCTCATCATATTTTTTGAACATAAAATTGCTTCCTTAATTATCATGAGTAATTTACAAAACAACTACGCACAACATCTATGTAACCCACTTTGTTTAATTACAATCCTTGATGTCACGCAATATTCACAAGGTTTTACCAACTGCAAATTACCATTTCACAAGACATGGTTATCACTCTTGTAAAATTTGTAATCATTTTCCTCACTCGTCAATGAATATTTTATTGAATGATAGCTGGGAGGGAATAGTTTGTTAGGAAATTTTCAAAAAATTGAAACAACGACAGTATAATGAAGGATGAGACAAATATGTTTAGTTTTAACGTAAATGGAGAGAGCATATGGTGTAATGTTTACATGAATTTAAATTTTTGAGAATGTTTTCAATGTATTGGAAGTTAAAAAGTTTGAGTATTGAGGAAAAATCTATATAAAAAAAAAAACAAATCATTACGCATGATAAGTTATGCTTTGGTAACATAATAGACAACAAATTTAAATTGTTTAAATTGTGAAATAATAATGAAGAGTATAAGAATGGTAAAATGACCATTAGAGATAAAAAAAACTTATTTAATTACTTTTAATCAGAGTTAAGATATAAATTTGATAGTAGTTTATTTTCTTATATTAAAAATAAATAGGGAATTGTTCGTTTGGAAAGTTTCCAAAAATTGAAGCAGCAACAATAATGAAGGATGAGAAAAATAAGTTTAGTTTTAACGTAAATAGAGAGAGAATATGATGTAAGGTTGTTAATTTAAACTTTTGAGAATGTTTTCAATATATTTGAAGTTAAAAAGCTTGAGTATCGAGGAGAAAGATGTATCGAGAAAAATAAATAAATCATTAAGCATGGTGGTTTATGCTTTGGTAACAAAATATATAACAAATTTAAATTTCTTAAATTGTTAAATAGTAATGAAGAGTATAAGAATACTAAAAAAAAACTTATTTAATAACATATTCATTTAAACATTTAAGAAAAATAATGCAAGTTTAGCCGTGAGAAACATAACTTCTTAAGAGCAAAGTGAAGTAAAATATGAACAAATAAAAAAACTGAGACCACCCTGAACTAAAGACTAATAACATCAGTTTTGGGTGGTTCAGTTGGATCAAATTCATCAACAACAACATTTTTAGAAAGCCTCAACAAACTCCTCATGGGCAAAATGGCTTTTGGATTAACATCATGCATTGCCCTAGCAAATAGACACCTACATGCTTCACTTGCTGCTTCAAACAACATTGTATCCTTGTTATTAGGACCCAACAAACAATGTCCCAATATTCTCAAAACCGGTTGCAACAATTCCCATGGCATTGAAACCCTACCCCTCTTATTAAACTCTTGACCACTTTTATCTTTTCTCTCATATAAAACTTCAACAACATCTTCTGTTTCATCATTACCATCATCATTAGCATCATCTTCAAGATCATCATCATCTTCGAAATCCTTATACATGTCACCATCTTCACCCGCCCAAATCTTGCAAAATTTACAAAAATCAATCTTCGACGCGATTGTAATTTGCGAGATCTTGCTGTAGAATAACTCGAGTGCAACGCCGACGATTCGTGCTCTTCGTGTTGACCGAACGGTGCCGTGCGGCTCAAGCGACAAAGATAAAACAGCGACGTTTAAGTCGGTTGCATTGTTTTTGTTTATAGTGGATTTGGATTCATGATACACACTGGGGTGTGACATGTCAGGGATGGTAACCGTAACAGATTCACCTGCACGTGAGGTTGTTTCGTATGCGTAGAGAGCTAAGAGAACGGCTTCGAAACCGGCTTGTGGTTTTCTATCGGCAACCCGAGAGAGGTAAACACCGGCGATAACAGGGAGGAAATGGAGGACGTTGAGTTGGAGATCAGGGACGTTGGATTGGAAAGTGTCATAGAGCCAACGGCATAGGTTGTTATCGCCGGAGCCGGAGTTAGGGTTATGGAGGAGTGTGACAATTTGGGAGTATATTTCGGGTTCGTTGAGGATTGAGAGAGGGGTGGTGGTTGAGCTGATGGTGAGGGATGGGTTGACAATGGAGGAGAGAGATTGGACGGCGGATTGGATTTTTTCTGAGGTATTTTGGGTGAAGGTGACGGAGGGGGTGGTGGGGGTGATGGTTCCATCGTCAGACATTGTTGAGAGAGGGAAGGTGGTGGTGGTAACAATGAATGAATTGTGATGTTTTTGTATTAATGTTAATGAGAGGTAGAAAGCGTAAGGGATGGAGTCAAAATAGGATCTTAATTATGTTTTGATGTCATAAAAAAAAAAAGTTTGAATACCGAAAACGTCAAAGTATTTTACTTCTCATATTTGATTAAATAATTTTATTTTTATATTTTACATAAGTTAACTATAATTGAGACGAATGAAGTATTTCTATTTTTTATTTTAAATTATTTTAGAGATTAATTACTATACTCTGTGTAAAAAGTTTTACACCGTCGAATCATCACCATCATCCGTTTGTATTATTTTATAGATTTTTGAAATAAAAGTAAATTTTTTTTAATATCCGACGGCTATGATTAGCTGATGATGTAAAATCTCTTTACACTGTCAGTGTATTTCAATTAAACTCATTATTTTATTCTTTCAAAAATAAATACACTTTTTATGTTTCATTTCTCTTACATTTTTTCATATCAAATAATATCCTAAATCCTTTCTATTTCTATTATGTTAAGATTTTTTTTTTGCTAAAATTATGTTATTAACAGTGTGTAAATTATGTTAATAATACTGGATGAAAGGTGATTTAAAATGTTACTTAGCACAAAATAAATCCCAATTTGTTAATTGGCCAATTCTTTAATTAGTGAATGAGATCAAAACAGAAATATATAAATGAGAGTCTATGGCTATCACGTGGATTATCATGTTTTTATTACTTGATTTTACAATAATGAACAAGTTTTATCAGGAGAGATGAGTCTGCTCATCATGTTGAGGAGAACCAAGTTTTGTTCGAGAGATCGTTCTTATGCCATTTTACTTCATCTTCTTCTTTGTTGGCGATACCATGACAATGTGCAGCTAAGTTCTTTATTATTGGGATTATATGTAATTTATAAAGAGAAATTATGGTTTAATCGCATTATTATGGCAGTGAAAACAAAGAAATAGATGAAGTAAAATGACATCAAAGTCATCTCTCGAACAAAATTTGGTTCACCTTAAGATGATGAGTCCACCCATCTCTCCGTGATAAAACTCATTCATTGTTGTAAACTCAAGTAATAAAAACATGATAATCCACATGATAGTCTGAGATTCTTATTTATAGATTTTTGTTTCAACAATCTCATTCGCTAATTAAAGGATTGGCCAATTAACAAATTGAGATTTATTTGGTGCTAATTAACCTCTTAAAATGCCTTTCATCCACTATTATTAACATAATTTAAACTCTGTTATTAACATAATTTTAGCAAAAAAAATATCTTAACATAATAGAAATAGAATGTATTAGTATATTATTTGATCACTAACTTTCATCATGCAACCAGTAGACACAGTTTTCAGAGGCAGAGTTCAGAGAAGACACTATGATTATTTAGCTCAGAAGGATATGGCTTTATCCATATATTATGATGGACCTACCATGGATAGGTTAGGTATCTAAGACAACATCTTGTTTATGTTTAACTAGTTAGGATGGGAGAATGTTGCTATTAAGAGAAGGTTTGTCACTTACCGTAAACTCACCCTAGAATTCCTTAGCTCCCTAGTTTACAACCCCGAGCATGGTTACGGACTTAACAAAGGGTTGATTTCCTTTAGGCTGTTTAGCATGGACTTCACTTATAACCGTAGAGACCTTGCTGACCTCCTAGTTAGTCACTGAAAACTGTTTCTAACCACAGGACGATACTTCCCGTCGTCTCTGGCCTTGATGAGGTGTGAAGAACGACAATAGTCGATGTCGAGGAACTCGGCTGACAAGGCTGGCAAATCGGCGAGCCTATTGCCCAGATTCAGGCCTAGTGCTATGGAGGTGATGATTCCCCCAAAACAGAACGCCTGGCTGCCTCTCATGCATGCAGCCTGTATGTTGGCCAATAGGAATGGAGTGGCATTAAACGCGATCGGGGTGAACACACAGTGAAGAAAGAAGAGTTCCTTGGAGTTTACCTTGTGATTGTTGACTCTTCCGAAAACCGTGTGCCCTAGGACTCGGTGGAAATATCTTATAGGTGGGTTGTGAATGTAAGTTGCGTTGAGCGTATCCCAGCTTGTGGCGTTCATGTTGGTAAGGCTATGCCATACTCCAAATGCTATTTCTAACCATCCGTTAGGGATACAACAGTGAACTCCCTTTCCATGTCGGAAGCCAAGCATTCGTGCTATTTGAGTTTGGTTTAGGGAATACTCGGTACCGAACATTTTGAATGTGGCGACTCCGGTGAAAAACTGAGTTGCGCCAGGGGGTAATGTAAGAGAAGGAACTCAGGAATTCCAAGGTCAGCGCCTCGTAAGTTGGTTGCGGTGTGGTGCAAAGCTGTGTCAAGCTGGAGTTGGTCAGCATCCAACCCACGCCATCTGAAAGTCCCAGCTCCATCAGACATTCGTTATCGACATACCTCGTAGCTTGGACTGAACGTTGATAGAATTTGAGGTAGTTGTCTCTTTGTCGCTCGTCGGCTTCTCCATTTCTGAATATGATAGTTGAGAGGTCGGGAACAACTCTCTCTTGATGGGCCATTGGTGTGGTTTATGAAAATATAGGTGTTGGTGGGAGAGATGGATTTTGTGAGTTACACGCTTCTCGCTTAAAAGGATGTAAAGAACTGGTTAATGGAGAGAAGGGTGGTGTGAGTGAGAGAGTATGATGATTTGATGAGGAAGAAGAGAGGAAATGTGTCTGTTTTTATAGGCGCGCCCTCTGGTTTCGTGACGGTCTTCACAGGGGGTTACGGTCGTCACGCCTAACGGTTGTGTAAAAGTCGTCTGCAACGGTCATCTATGTGTAACGGTCATCTGCATGATGTGTGACGGTCGTGGTGCATCCGTGACGGGCGTCACACCTGTGAGATGGGTGTCACCCTACATGTGACGGTCGTCACATGCACGTTCACAAATTTTTCATAAAATGTAGCAGCAGTATAATAAAGTATAATAAAATGACTGGAAAATTGAATTTATTGTAGAAGCATAAATAAATAAATAAATAGCAATGTTATTAAATTAAAAGATTAAAGTTAAATGCAATATTAAAAGAAATAATAACGATAAAAGTGCTAAATAAGAGCAATAAATAAAAGCAATAAAATGTGCTCCCTCCCCACACCAAAACAAAGCATTATCCTCATTGCTTAGTGTGAGTAGGAGAGATTAGTGGTCAGTGAAATCAGCCACGGTTCTGTCCCAATGTAGCTACAGCCTGGTTCAAGTGATCAAACTGTTCGACGGCGACATCCATTAGGCCTAAGACATCAAGGCGCATGATCTTTATTTCTTCTTTCACAGCGGTAATGTCAGTATGGAAATCATCCAGACGGGTAAGACGCATGGCAAGATTATCTGCATAGGATGGAAGTTCCGATTCATTTATGTTATAGTAGTTTGGATTTCAGGGTCAGATTCATCAACAGGGATAGGGTCATCTAAATATTCATATATAGGCGGTGTCTCAGGAGGTGAAGGTGGATCAATTGGGTGTTCATCTAAATCATAAAGCCAGTTATTTCGGCTATGAACACTTGTTCTCTCATGGTTAGGTAGGGTAAATAGTCGGACCACTTCGTTGTTAATTAGGTAATCAAAAGTATCCGAGGCAAGGTTTCCTATGATTCTACGGTCAAAGCAAAATTCAATGTCCATGGGTCGGATGTGGCCAAACGATACATGCTCGTAAAGTGGGCGTCTAAGTCCAATGGCATCAACTATCATGGTTACTAGGCCTCCTATTATGATTGGGGTGCGATTGTTCTTTGCAAGGTGAATGAATCTCTCCATCATAAATGTCACAACATTGACATGTCGACCTTGGTCGACACAGAGTAAGATGAAAAGTTCATCTCGTGACATTATGGTGTTGTTCGCTTCCTTTCCAAACAGGGTGTGGGCTAGTATTTTATGGAAGTAGCGGATAGCAGGGTTGTGGATCATTTGGGATGGTGAAGATGATCCTATGGTTTATCCGGATGAACTTGATTTGCTATTGAATAGAAAAATGACATTTAGAGTTAAAAGATTCAGCCAACTTTTAATCAAATTTCAGTTTACAAGCTTTATGTTAGTGAAACATTCGTTAGTCAAATTGAAAATGATTACATAATTGATGAGGTATACAAATTGTTATCTTTGTGTTATATGAATAATTGTTATTTGTAGACTAACTATGATATTTAGTAATTTATATTAGCTGTTGCAAGTGATGCTAACTACCATACCATCTGATATTGAGGCCTACAACCCACTTAAGCATATTTTTGTTGGTGCAAAGGTAGAATGAAAGATGAATATTCTATTAAGAGAATGACGGCTACAAAACATGATAAAAGTTACAATGATTGTCACCCTATTTATAAGCTAAAACTAGGGTTACTAGAATGTAATAAAATACTAAAATACCCTCTAACAAACTTAGGGGCTAAGAAAATAGTAAAACTAATAAATATGAATTACTTCTAATACCATCCCTTAATTCATATTCCATCAAAACTTGTAACACCAATTCCATCCCTTAATCTGAGGAATTGATCAGTCTTGATAGCTTTCGTCAGAACATCTGCCAACTGCTTCTGAGTGCTGCAGTGTACAACTTCTAACACTCCCCTCTGAACTTGATGTCTCAGAAAATGATACTTGGTCTCAATGTGCTTGCTTCTCCCATGCAACACTGGGTTTCTGGCAAGATTGATTGCAGACTTGTTGTCAATCATCAGCTTCAGAGGTTTGTTTACTTTAATCTTCAAATCCTGCAATAGATTCAGAATCCACACAGCTTGGCATGCAGTAACAGCACCTGCAATATATTCAGCTTCACAAGTTGACAACGCCACAACAGGTTGCTTCTTGGAACACCAAGAAATGGGACCTCCCAGAAATTTGAATAAGTACCCAGACGTACTTCTTCTGTCAACTCTGTCTCCACACCAATCAGAATCTGAATAACTCAGAAGTTCTGACTCATCCTTTCTTCCAGAAGGAAATAATACTCCATACTTCAGAGTTCCCTTGATATACCTCAGAATCCTGACTGCAGCTTGGTAATGGGACCACTTAGGTTTACTCATGAACCTACTAACCATCCCAACTGAATAGCAAATATCAGGTCTGGTATTGCACAAATACCTCAGAGAACCAACTAACTGTTTGAAGGTTGTAGCGTCCACATCCTTTCCATCAGAGTCAGAATCCAGCTTCTGATTTGTATCAGAAGGTGTGACAGCAATCTTACAATTCTCTAGTTCAAATCTCTTCAGAAGTTCTAATTCATACTTGAGCTGATGCAAAATAATACCTTTCTCAGAGTATCTGAACTCCATCCCTAGAAAGTATGTCATTTTGCCTAAATCAGTCATTTCGAATTCATTCATCAGAACTTTCTTGAACTTAGCTATCTCCTGTTCAGAACTTCCAGTCAGCAGTATATCATCAACATATAAGCATACCAGAGTCATATTTCCTTCAGAAGTATGCTGAACATAGACACCGTACTCCATCTCACATTTCTGAAAGCCTTGCTTCTTGAAAAAAGAATCAATCTTCTTATTCCAAGCTCTGGGCGCTTGTTTCAATCCATATAGAGCTTTGTATAATCTGTACACCATCCCTTCCTGATTCTTTTTCACAAATCCAGGAGGTCGTGACACGTAAACTTCTTCTTCTAATGGACCGTTCAGAAATGCAGATTTTACATCTAAATGCATCAGAGGCCAATTCCTGTTAGCAGCTATTGCAATCACCATTCTGATTGTTTCATGTCTTGCTACAGGTGCAAACACTTCAGAGTAATCCAGCCCAGGTTTCTGTAGAAATCCTCTGGCTACCAACCTTGCTTTATGTTTGCCAATTGAACCATCTGGCTTTAACTTCTGTTTGAAAACCCATCTGACGCTGATGGCTTTCTTGTCTTTTGGAAGTTCTGTCAGCTTCCAAGTCTTGTTTCTCTCTATAGCATCAAGTTCTTCTTTCATGGCCTTCAGCCAGAGCTTCTGCTTAAGAGCCTCTTCTGTACTTATGGGTTCAGAGTCTACTAACATGGCACACTGAATAACTTCTCCTTCAGAGTCTACTTCAGTGTCTTGCAGCATGTCAAATTCTGCATATCTTCTGGGGATGTTTCTGATTCTTTGTGGTCTCTGAACTTGTTCAGAGTCTTGAGCTTCAGAGTTTCTAGCTTCAGATGGTTGACTTCCTCCAGAGTTTTGACCATCTTCAGGGTCTGGCATATTTCCAGAGTCTGAATTGCCACCAGAGTCTGGATTACCATCAGAGTCTGGGTCATCAGAGTCTGGATCATCAGAGTCACCTTCATCTTCTGAGTCTTCTCCAGAGTCAGAATCACTATCAGAGTCAGAATCAACGACAAAGTTTACTCCAACTTCAGAAATTCTTAACTCTGACCTTTCTTCAGAAGTTCTAACATCAGAATCAGATTGAGACTTATCCCAATTCCAAGATTCTGATTCCTTCACAATCACATCTCTGCTGAATTCAATTTTGTTGGTTTCTGGACAATAGAGCTTGTATGCACCTGTACTGTGGTACCCTATCAGAATCATCACTTTGCTTCTATCATCCAACTTCTGTCTTCTGGCTTCTGGAACATGTTTATAGCAAACAGAACCAAACACCTTCAGATGACTAACACTTTGCTTATCTCCAGTCCACTTCTGTATTGGAACTATTTCCTTCAACTTCTTCGTAGGACATCGGTTGAGTACATATGTTGCAGTGGCAACAGCTTCTCCCCAGAGCTTCTGAGGAAGTTTCTTCTCCTTTAGCATGCTTCTCACCATATCAAGCAAAGTGCGGTTTCTTCTTTCAGCAAGACCATTGTGTTGAGGGGTATAAGGAGCAGTAACCTCATGCTCAATTCCATTCTCCTCACAGAACTTCTGGAACTCTTTGGAGTTATACTCACCTCCACCGTCAGTTCTAAGAATCTTCAACTTCTGACCACTCTGATTCTCAGCCTTCATTCTGAACTTCTTGAATTCATCAAACACCTCGTGTTTAAACTTAATAAGGGATACCCATGTCATTCTTGTGAATTCATCAACAAATAACACAAAGTATTTATTCCCTCCAATCGATGCTACTGGAAATGGACCACACACATCAGAATGTACAACTCCCAAGGCATGTTTTGCTCTTGGAGCAGTTTCTGACGCAAATGGCAATCGTGGTTGTTTTCCTTCCATGCAAACTTTGCATGACTTTTCAGGCTTCTTAATTGCAGGAATTCCATGTACCAACTTCTTTGAATTCAGATGTTTTAAGCTTCTGAAATTCAAATGACCAAATCTTCTGTGCCACAGCTCACTCTCCTTCTCAGCACTTGTTGCACTAAGACATTCTGAGTCTGCAGTTCTGACATTCACCTTGAATGTTCTATTCCTTCCCTGTTCTGACTCCATAATCAACTTCTGATTGCAGTCATACAGCTTCAGAAGATTGTCCTTCATGGTAACTGAAAAACCTTTCTCAATTAATTGTCCCACACTCATCAGATTGCTTCTGATGCCAGGTACATACCACACGTTCTGAATCAATGCTGTTTTCCCATTGTTCAGAATCACTCTGACATTTCCCATACCTTCTGCATTAAGATATTTGTCATCAGCACATCTGATCTTTGTCCTCTTTTCAGAGTCAAAGTCAACCAGCCATTTCTTGTTTCCAGTAAGATGATTTGAACAGCCAGTGTCCATATACCACCAGTCTATCAGATCCATATCATCAGATTCAGAGGCCATCAATAGCACAGATTCGTCATCAGAACTTCTGGCTATATTTGCTTCTTCTGATTTTCTCTCCTTATTTGACCAACAATCTCTAGCAAAATGACCGAACTTCTTACAGCAGTAACATTGGATTTTCTTCTTGTCATACTTCTCTTTTCCCTTCTGAGCATTCTTTTGTCTATCAGAGGTTGAGCTTTCTGACTTCTGACCACCATCAGATCTTCTCCTGGCTTCTGACTGCTTCTGATACCTCCTATCAGAAGTTGCTTTCAGAGCCTGCTGCTCTACTTCCCTTTCAGAAGTTCTCTCAGTTAAACGCAACTCTTGCGCTTCTAGACTGCTCTGCAGCTCTTCAATTCTCATGGTGCTCAGATCTTTGGAATGTTCTATTGCTACCACAATGTAATCAAATTGACAGGTAAGGGATCTCAATACCTTCTCCATGATTGTTTCTTCAGAAAGAGTTTCTCCACACGCTTTCATCTCATTAGTGATCAGAATCACTCTGGAGATGTATTCAGAAACTTTCTCATTATTCTTCATGTTGAGATTCTCATATTGTTTTCTCAAGGACTGAAGCTTCACCTTTTTCACTGATGCGTCACCACCATAACATCTAACCAGTGTGTCCCACGCAGCCTTTGCTGTCGTTGAATCTGCAATCTTCTCAAACACATTTACATCAACACATTGATGAATGAAGAACAATGCTTTCTGATCCTTCTTCCTTACTTCCTTCTGCGCGTTTTTCTGTTCATCCGTCGCATCTGCTGCTACCGGAACATAACCATCAGTGACAAGATCTAGAACATCTTGAGCACCGAACAGTACACGCATTTGGATCATCCAACGATTCCAGTTTTTACCGTCAAATACCGGAAGTTTGGTGTTCATGTTGCCGTTTCCGTTCATCTTTCTACCTTGCACAGTACACTCAGATTTCTCACACAGTGTTTCCCAACCCACATAATTAAAATTCTGATCAGATTTTGTTCAAGATTCAACACGAATCTAAGAATCAAAATCAAACACACAAGACCTCACGTTCACTCGTGTTTCCCGTGTTTCCCAATGAATCTGAACCGGAGCTCTAGATACCAATTGTTGGTGCAAAGGTAGAATGAAAGATGAATATTCTATTAAGAGAATGACGGCTACAAAACATGATAAAAGTTACAATGATTGTCACCCTATTTATAAGCTAAAACTAGGGTTACTAGAATGTAATAAAATACTAAAATACCCTCTAACAAACTTAGGGGCTAAGAAAATAGTAAAACTAATAAATATGAATTACTTCTAATAATTTTGACATATGAAAATTATATCCATAAAATGGTGATGCTAGTTATTTAATACATTGTGTACTATAGCTTCAACGTCTTCAAATAACCCCCCATTGTCATATTTTCAAACCAATGAGCTATTTGTAGATGATAGTGAAGATGATCATATGAAGGTATATTATTAATTATATATTATTTTTGTTTACTTTTTCACTTCATAATCTTCTATAAAAATATATTGTTTCGTTTGAAAAGGTTAGAGTTTAGGTACAAATACAAGTTTGGATAAAGAAGATGATTATCTTGCAATTAAAAATATGCAATCATTCTAGATTAGCTTAGGTATTTAAATAAATTGAAGTATAGATTAAATTTTGACAGTTATGAATGGTTACAAATATAATTTAGACGCTTCTTTTATTTTTATCAATATGAGAGTATTATGATATAGTAGATCCAATCATTAAATGTCAGTATTGTGGTGCAAATATGTGGTAGCAGGAAAGGAAAAACAAATTCTGAATTGCGGCTAATCCTAAATTTTATGTGTTATGGAGAAGGAAATGTTCAAATTCCTTCGCTAAAAAGGCAACCAAAGGTTTTATAGGATCCCTTGTTTGACAATGAAGGATCTGAATCAAAAAAGTTACAACAACAAATTCGTATGTACAACATGATGTTTGCATTTATATCTCCTGGTGTTAAAATGGAAAATTGATTTAACAATGATATAGGACCTCCCAACATTCGTATTCAAGATCAATCCTGTCATAAGATAGGAAGCGTGTTACCTATGCCCGGTCAAAATCCAAGGTTTGCACAACTGTATATTTATGATACAGAGAATGGAATTCAAAATAGAGAGCAAGGAATCATGTATTTATATTAATAATAAGTTATTTATTAATTTATAGTTTTTGAAAAGATCAAATTAAAGCGTCATATTAATTCCAGTGTGGGACAAAAAATGGATTTGATGTTAATATTGTAAGAAAATTCTTTGAAATGTTATATGAACACAATGTTCATGCACAACCCTTTCAAATGGCAAGGGATAAGCAATGTGAAGGAAATGTTTCTCACTTAACATTTCGTCTAATTTCTTAACGGATTAGTGATGGAAGGATATATAATCAACCAATTATTTTCGAAGTAGTTGCTCTGATTGTTGGAGAATACTGTAGAAAAAAGAGACATTATAATGCTAAAAAAAGTGGCGGACTTCAAAGAACAGATAAGTACCATACAAGCTATTTGGGATATCGATATCCATTACTTTTCTCATATGGTGAAGATGGTTTTTTAGACCTAATGTGAGGCATCATTATAAAAGTTTTAACATTTAGTATAATAGACTCAACACAGTCAAAAAGGGACAATGAAGATATTTCATGGTAATAAGCTATAAAAAGAAATCAACTTACAATAAGAGAGTGAATGTACTTTAGACAATTGAGATCAAAAAGACTTTACCAACAATTTTTGGTTGATGGTTTTACAATGATGGAATAAAAAAGGCTTAGATGGCTAAGAAAGAAGCAATCAAATCTGAGAGTTGGAAAGTATCACAACTTGAGTGAATTTAACTTAAATGGTCAAACACAAGGTGCAAACACATGGAAGAGAGTTGTGCTACATTTGTCATATGTTAGTAGTCATAGATATATGGATCATCTATACTTTAACGGAATGATAATATGTAGTTATGTTGGATTTCCTGATCTTTTCATTACACTCACATGTAACTCTAACTAGACTAAACACATAATATTATAATTCAATCTTTCTTATTACTATTAATTTATTGTATAGCTGATTCATTTGTATATATCCGGTTTCACTTTTTTTTACATATTAGATTGAGACCCGCACGATGTGCAACTGTTAATTAATATTTATTTATTTTGTATTGAGTTTTATATATGTTAATAATTTTTATTTTGTAAATATGAACAACAAATTTATATTATAATATTTTATTATAAATAAGTGAGACAACAATATGAATTAATTACGAATAAGAAAATGTATGTTTGTAACTTGAGAGTGACATACAAGAGTTTATTTTACAAATTGAAATAATTTAAAAAGATATCCCAAATGTATTTTTAATATTTGTATCTCTTTTAAATATCTAATTATAAGACATATATTTATTTTTAGTCTTAAAGAAAAATACAATTTTATTTTCAATTATTATCGAATAATTCAATAGTTTTATAAATCTATGTCCAGAATATCAAATTTGTGTTGCATTCTCTATTATATATTAAAAGTATTTTTCAAGTGGTTCTTTTGTTGCTATGATTTTAAGAAAATAAAAAATATTTTAAAGTGTGTGGATATGAACATCTCTTTTATTTTTAAAATTTTAAAAAATATATTTAATTGGAGTAATAATAAATTTATTCTGAGTAAATTAGTATGATATTTTTTGAAATAAATAAAGTTAATAATCAAATATTTGGTAATTGTATTTTTGCATTTGTTTGGATTCGAACCTATGATCTTTTATAGAGAGAAACAATATCTTTTGACCTTTTAAAAGTTGAAGATGAGATTTGAGAGATGCCACATAGGAAAATAAATGATCTAGCATAGAAAAAGTTGAAGTGTCGCAAGATAGTTTGATGCACTAGATTTAATATATATATATATATATTATATATATATATATATTATATATATATATATATATATATCTATATATATATATATATATATATATATATATATATATATATAATATAAAATAGAATTTAAAAAGAGAGGGTTACCTCTTGCTCACCTTCTAATTCTCCTTCATCCATCAAACGAATATCCAACTCCAAGTGATATTAATCATATCATTTCAGCTAAAACTCCTAATCAAGAAACTGATGAAGAATTGTATAACTTGGTTAAAACTCACATGATTTATAAGTCATATGGAAGTGGAAACCAATCTTAACCGTGTAAGAAAGATGAAAAATGTTCTAAATATTTTCCAAAAGAGTTTCATCCTGAAACAATTGTTGATCAAGATGGGTATTCAGTTTATAGAAGAAGGGACAATGGACACATAACCGTTAAGAATGAAATTCAAATTGATAATCAAAATGTTGCTCCATAAAATCCACAGTTGTTGATTAAGTTCCAATCTCACATAAATATGAAATGGTGTGATCAAAGTACATAATTTAAGTACTTATCTAAGTACATCAACAAAGAGTATGACAAAATCACTTGTGCCATTGTCCCGAATGAAGATGAAAATCCCATTGAACAACAGAATATTGATGAGATCAAATAATATATTGGTTGCAGGTATATTTCTCCAAGTGAAGAATCTTGGAGGATATTTTCCTTTCCAATCCATGGTAGAAAACCAACTGTAGAAAGATTTTTTTTCATTGTGAAGGTGAAAATTTAGTTTATTACATTGACTTAGATCGTATCAATACCATCCTTTTGAAATCAAGTGTCACTGAATCTATGTTTACATTTATGGTTAAAATCTAACAAGAAGTATCCTAAAGCACAATAGTTAACTTACAACAAAATTGTTTCAAAATTTGTTAATGCCAAGAAAAAAGAGAATGTAAACCCCGCAAAATAGGCTATACAATTTGTATGCTAACATGGGTTCCTCCAACTACCGACAAATTGTACTATCTCAGATTGATGCTAACATATGATAAAGGGCCACACAATTATGATGAAATAAAAATGGTTAAGACCATAAAGTATGATACATTCTGGGATGCATGTTTTGTTATGGGTTTTATCGGAGACGATAGAGAATTTATAGCAGCAAGAGGCAAACCACTGGGGTTCTGGTAACCATTTGAGATTATATTTTGTTCATATGTTATTATCAAGTAGCATGAATAAACCAACTCATGTATGATGTAAAACAAGTCATCTTTTAGCTGATGGAATACTTTATTTTCAATAGAGAATTGCAAACATTAGAGATATGATTTGTATTATTTCAATCTGTAGTAAATATTATAATACTAACATTTTTTATGTTATTGTTATTATATCAACAATTTTTTATAAAGGATTGAGGTTATGATATGAAGAGATAATCAGTTTAATATTGATTGAAATTGAAAGACATCTTAAACGGAACCGCAAGAGTTTAAAGGACTTTTCTGGACTACCTTCTCCAAAAGGGTATGTGGTTGAGTAGTTGGGAAATAAGCTTATTTACGAAGAGCGTAACTATCATCCAGCTAAGAAACTTCAAGAATTCATAGATGAGCAAAGATATGTATTCAAGCAGATCATGGAAGCAGTAAACAATAAAAAAAGGAGGTGTGTTTTTTTATATGGATATGGCAGAACATGGAAGACATATATATTTAGAACTTTAGCTTCTTACATAAGATCAAAGAAACAATTTTGTTTAACAGTTGCTTCATCAAGAATAGCATCATTATTACTTTTGGGAGGTCGAACAACACATTCAAAGTTCAAGATTCCAATATCTACCCTTGAGTATTCTACATGTCGTATAGACAAATGAGGTGATCATGTAAAGCTATTGAAATTATCCAAGTTGATAATTTCGGATGAGACTCCAATGTATCACAAATTTTGTTTTAAAGTATTGGATAAAACACTTAAACACATTAAGACTGGATCCAAATCTTCGGAGAAAATATTTGGAGGAAAGGTAATTATTTTTGGTGGTGATTTTTGGCAAACACTACCAATTGTACCAAGGGGAACTCGTTCAGATATAATTCATGCCTCGATAAACTAATTATACATATGGGATCATTGTGTAGTTTTGAGACGTACAAAGAACATACAACTTCAGCAATCCAACATGAATTCAAGTGAATCTGAATTAGAATAATTTTCTAATTGGATATTAAAGGTTAGCGATGGAAAATTAGCATAGCCTAATGATGGTTATGCAAATTTTGACATCCCAACTGAATTATTAATCACTCATTTGAATGATCCACTTGAAGCCTTCGTTCAAAGGACATATCCAAAATTTGAAAGGAATTACAAGAATGAAACATTTTTGTAATCAAGAGCAATTTTAACAGGAATAATTGAGATTGTTGATGTCATCAATCGATTTGTTTTGGACTTCATTCTAGATAATTATTATTATATATATATATATATATATATATATATATATATATATATATATATATATATATATATATATATATATATATATATATATATATATATATATATATATATATATATTGTGTGTGTGTGTGTGTGTGTGTGTGTGTGTGTGTTAAATTCATTGTGTAATGACATTATTGAAAACTATTTTTTGTAGGAGGAGAAAATGAATATTAAAGCTCGGATTTTGTTGACACATATGATGTTGATGGCAATAAAGCTTTTGATGTTCTAACTCCAGAATTCTTAAATATACTTATAATTTTTTGTATTCCTAATCATAAGATTAACTTGAAGATTGGCACCCCAATTATGCTTCTTAGAAATATTGATCAATCAAAATGTTTGTGCAATGGAACAAAGATTATAGTTACAATATTGGCAAGCCATGTTATTGAAGCAACAATTATATCAAGAAATAACATTTGAGGTATTATTTATATCCTAAGAATGGATATTACTTCTACACAATCTTCATGGCCTTTCAAGCTGATTAGAATGCAGTTTCCTATAAATGTGTATTGAATTAACAAAGCTCAAGGTCAATCATTGGAATATGTTGGATTATATTTTCCTAGGAGTGTGTTTAACCATGGTCAACTATATTTTGCAATATCAAGAGTAAAAAGCAAAAAAGTTCTTAAGATATTGATTAATGACAAATATCATCAACCATTGAAGTCTACCACAAATGTTATTTTCAAAGAAGTTTTTGAAAACTTATAGAATGTAAGTTGAACATTAATTTATTTCATTTAAATGTTTTATTATTATTATTATTATTATTATTATTATTATTATTATTATCATTATCATCACCGTTAATCATGTTTTTTTTATAATATCCATATTATGTTTTTTTATCCTACTTTGATTACGTGGACCACGTTGATGTAGCTCACACAATATCAGGATCAGTTGGATTCCATCATTGTAAGCAGTGAATAGCATTAGCAGTAAAGTAAGTTTATGTTTGTTGTGAATCAATGTCATCAAGAACAAATCTAAATATGAGAAAGATTGAGTTTATTAAACAAACACAAGAACCCCTATTAGGTTTTACGAAAGAGAGAGTTTGGTTGTTGATATTCACTTGTAATATTTGAATCCTAACCAGCTGCAGTTTTCTCCTTCGAAACCCGTCGGAGAATCTTATCACCAAAGCTCAATACAATGGAGTTATAAGCTTTCTCGATCATCATTGTCTTCTCCTTCTCCATTAGGGAAACATCCGTCTTCTTTGATCCTTTCAACGCTTCTAAAAAACCATGTTGAACAAGAAGGGCTTGCATCTTCAAGCGCTACAAACCAAAATCATTCACACCAGTGAATTTCGCAATCTCATACTTTGTTGACGACACCTTCTCCTCCATACTCACTGCACCAATTTGTTGTGAATCAATATCTTCAAGAACAAACCAAAATATGAGAAGGATTGAGTTTCTTGAACAAACACAAGAAACCCTATTAGGTTTTACGAAAGAGAGAGAATAAGGAAGAAGAATAATCGGGATATGTTATAATAGTTTTACTATTCATTTTTTCTATTAGGATTTAAAGATTACAAGTGAATGTCAACAACAAAACTCTCTCTCAACAACCTGAGATAAACAATATATTTATAGACTACTAAGCTAACTTAAGCAACAAGCTAACTTAAACAATTGGGTCCAACAAACTAACCCGGTTCGTCATGCTAACTTAAACACTAAGCTAACATATTTTGATAACATGCTTGAATAGACTTCGACTATAAGATGCAAAACTCATGTCAAACCATGAAGCTATCCCCGACGAGACTAGAGTTCGATTCAAATACCACATTGTTCGTAACAACTTTCCATCCATGATGCAAATTAAATCCTACTGAGAACATATATAATATTTCAGTTCTTTTCCATGTTAATTATGTTAGATATAATTAATTTTCATTTAAGTTGCATTTAGGATGAATTTGAATTTCATTTAGTTTTGGTTCTGATAGTATTTGAATTTCAACAAAAATTTTAATTCAGTAAAAGTTAGTTACAACTTTCTCTCTTCTCTCTCTTCTATCTTCACCATCTTCACCTTATTCCTTTTATGCACCAACAATTGGTATCTAGAGCTCCAGTTCAGATCCATAGGGAACACCAAGGGAAACATGAGTGAATGTGAGACGTCTGTGATTGATTTCGTTTCTTGAGTTCCCATTGAATTTATGATCAGAATTGTAACAGAATCACATTTCTTGATTCTAAGGGATTAGGAAACACGAGTGTTTGGTGAGATCTGAGTGATTTCTCGCACAAGAACAACGATGAATAATGGAAACAATAGCTTGAATAAGAATCTTCCATTATTTGATGGAAAGAACTAGAATCGATGGAAGATTCAGATGCGTGTGTTGCTTGGCGCTCAAGATGTTCTTGATCTCATCAATGAAGGTTATGCAGTGGTTACAATAGATGCAACTGAAGCACAAAGGAAAATGTATTACGAGTTGAGGAAGAAAGATTATACGATGACGATTCTACATCATATGTTCTAGATCTTATCAATGTGTTTGAGAAGATCATTGATTTGGCGACGACTCTTGCTGCGTGGGACACATTGGTACGTTGCTACAGAGGTGATGCATCAGTGAAGAAGGTGAAAATCCAGTCTCTATGTAAGTAGTATGATGATCTCAATAAGAAGAACAATAAGAAGATACCAAATTACATCTCCATAGTGATTCTGATCACAAATGAGATGAAATCTTGTGGAAAGACTCTTTATGAACAAGTAATAATTGAAAATGTACTAATATCTCTTACTCCTCAGTTTGATTAAATTGTTGTAGCAATTTAACATTCTGAAGATCTGAGCACCATGAGAATTGAAGAGTTTTAAAGCAGTCTAGAGGCACAAGAGTTGCGTCTAACTGAGAGAACCTCTGAAAGAGAGGTAGAGTAGGCTCTGAAGGCATCTTCTGGTAAGAAGAAATAGAAGAAGTCTTGGTCAGAGGCCAAGAAGAGACAATATGGCGGCTATCCAACTCTGATGAGAAGAAACATCAGAAGGAAAATGAGAAGTTTGACAAGAAGAATGTTCAATGTTATTGTTGTAAGAAGTTTGGTCACTTTGCTGCTGATTGTTGGTCAAATAAGGAAAGAAAATAATAAGAAGCAAATATAGCCAGAGGAGAGTCTGATGATGAACATGTGTTATTGATGGCTTCTGAGTCTGATGGTGGACATTTGAGTATATTGTTGGTATATAGACACTGGTTGCTCAAACCATCTAACTGGAAACAAACAATGACTGATTAGTTTTGACTCTAGAAAGAGGACACAAATCAGATGTGATAATGATAAGTATCTGAATGATGAAGGAATGGGAAATGTCAAGGTCAGAGTGAAGAATGAAAAACTTTTCAGGTCAAGGATGTTTGGTATGTTCCTGGCATGAAAAGAAATTTGATGAGTGTAGGTCAGCTAATTGACAAAGGTTTCTCAGTTACCATGAAAAACAATCTCTTAAAGTTGTATGATTATGATCAGAAGATGATTATGCAGTCTGAATAGGGAAGCAAATGAACATTCAAGGTGAATGTGGAAACAACTGAAACTAAATGCCTTAGTGCAGAAGGTGCTAAAGGTGATAGTGAGTTATGACATAAGAGATTGGGGCATCTGAACTTTAGAAGCTTAGGGCATCTGAGGTCTAAGAAGCTAGTACATGACATTCTTAAGATTGTGAAGCCCGAGAAGTCATGTGAGATATGCATGAGGGGTAAGCAACCTAGATTTCCATTTGCATCAGAAGTAACTCCAAGAGAAAAACATGCTTTAGGAGTAGTGCATTATGATGTATGTGGACCATCTGAAGCACCTTCACTTGGAGGAAACAAGTATTTTATGTCATTTGTGGATGAGTTCACAAGAATGACATGGGTAACACTCGTCAAGTTTAAGCATGAAGTGTTTATTGAGTTTCAGAAGTTCAAGGTGAAGGCTGAAAAACGAAGTGGTAAGAAGCTAAAAATTCTCAAAACTGATGGTGGAGGTGAGTAAAAATCTATAGAGTTCAGAAGGTTCTGTGAGGAGAATGGAATTGAGCATGATATTACTGCTCCATACACTCCTCAACACAATGATCTTACTAAAAGAAGAAACATAACTATGCTTGATATGACAAGAAGCATGCTGAAGGAGAAGAAACTTACTCACACCTTGTGGGAAGAAGTTGTTGCCATTACATCACATGTGCTCAACAAGTCTCCAACTAAGAAGCTGAAGGATATTGTTCCTTTTGAGAAGTTGACTGGAGATAAGCAAAGTGTGACCATCTGAAGGTGTTTGGTTTTGTTTGTTATAAACATGTCCCAAATGCTAAGAGAAGGAAGTTGGATGACAGAAGCAAAGTTATGTTACTTATAGGGTACCATAACATATATGCTTATAAGCTCTATTGTCTTGTCACTAAAAAAGTTGCATTCAACAAAGATGTCATTATGAAAGAATCAGAAGCGTGAGATTGGAATAAGTCTCAATCAAACTCTGGTGTAGTGTTAACACCTGACTTAACTTCTGAAGACATTTCAGACCCAGAAGAAGAATTTGCCTCTAAAGGAGATTCTGAATCTGAAGATGAGTCAGAGTCTGAAGATGACTTTGATGCTGAAGAAGAGTCTGAAGGAGATTCTGACCCTGAAGTTGAATCTGATTTTGATCCAGATTCTGATGATGATCTAGACTCTGGTGGTAATCACATCTCTGAAGATTGTCCATCCTCCGAAGGTGGTCTAGAATCTGAAGGTAGTCCAACATATGATACTTTTCCAACACCTGAAGAATATTCTGAACAAGTTCAGAGGCTACAAAGAATCAGACAAATACCAAGAAGATTTATAGAGTTTGACATGTTGCAAGATACTGAGGTAATATCTGAAAGGGAAGTCATTGAGTGTGCCATGTTGGTAGACTCTGAACCAGTAAGTACAAAAGAAGCTCTTAAGAAGAAAGTGTGGTTGAGGGTCATGAAAGAAGAACTTGAGGGGATAGAAAGAAATAAGACTTGAAAGTTGATCGAGCTTCCAAAGAACAAGAAATGCACCAGTTTCAGATGGGTTTACAAGGTGAAACTAAAGCCATATGGATCAATTGACAAACGCAAAGCAAGGTTAGTAGCTAGAGGATTTCTACAGAAATATGGACTAGATTACTCTGAGGTGTTTGCTCCTGTAGCTAGACATGAAATAATCATACTGATGATTACTATAGCTGCTAACATAAATTGACCTCTGATGCAATTTGATGTGAAATCTGCATTTCTGAATGGTCCTTTACAAGAGGAAGTTAATGTATCACAACCTCCTGAATTTGTGAAAAAGAATCAAGAATGAATGGTGTATATGTTACATAAAGCGTTGTATGTGTCGCATCCTGCGAAAAATCAACCGGCGAGCTAAAAATAAAACACACAGAGCCGCCACTGCGCGTTATTTATCCCAAAACAGGGAAAGGAAACGCTCAGAGAAACCTGGAAAGACGTGGTCTCGCGACCAGAGAGAAAGGGTAAGGGAGTCGGTTACGCGAGGGGAAGGTATTAGCACCCCTCACGTCCGTCGTACTCGACGGGATCCACGTCCTAGAATAAAGAAAAGGTTGCTAAACATCACACACACACACGGGGAACGCAGGTGGGGTTAAGAGAAGGGAGCTCGATAAGGTATCGCACCTTATGCCTACATATCTTGTCTGGAACAAGAATCAGAGCCACTGTAGTTCGGCTTACACACGCCAAACAACACAAAACATACAAACAAGCAAGGGTGGCAAACATGGAGCCCGACAACCAATTGATGGAATTACGTCGGCATCCGAACCAAAACACACTCAAAAGGGCAAACGTGGAGCCCGACTGCCAATCACTGGGCTTACGTCGGCATCCGAACCCAAACACACACAATCAGATAACAAGTAAACACACGCAAAAAAAGAAAAGGTTGCCCGGAGTGGTCTCGCACGACCACCTGCCTACATACCTTGTCTGGAACAAGGATCAGGGCGATGTAGTTCCCCTGAAAGGGACTAAATTGCTAACCAGAAACCGGGGAAAGATACACAACTAGGGAGCTGAGACTCGAGCCTAATGTTGTCATGCATCGTTAACCCTAAGTTCAGGTTTCTACCTACTTGCATCAGTGCGATCTAATCCTGACCAGGAAAGAAGAAAGCATACAAGCATACATCATATATCAAATGAGAACAGGCATCTCAAACAAGCATGTCAATCAGAGATTCACAGAGCACACGCTATAACCAAACAAGAGGCTCAATCAAAGGGGTTTGACCGCCTAAGCAAGTCGTCTGTACAGGCTGGTTTCGCTCTTAACCTTGCCATTACGAGGCTAAGGTGAAGCAGATGAAAGGATGAAGTGAGGATCAGACCTCACAGCTCATATCCCTAACCAGGGAGAGCTGACAAATGAGCATGGGTCCAGAATAGGGGAACCCTTTTATACTCGATGACTCTGACACAACGGATCTTGGGCTTTTGATCTCAATGCTACAACCATGTAATGGGAGCAAGGAGAAGACTCAACTGAATAGTGGGGGGTAGGCTGCATACCCCTACCTTCCACCAATTGCCTTATTTAAAGGACTTTCACCTGCTTGGGCTTAAAAATAAACAACCACAATCATTGCCTCTTAAGGAGGACTTCAGACATTTATTTGCCCGGCCCGGTAACAGCCGGGTCTCCAGACTACATGAAGTCAAGAAGACCTACCTCAATGCAAGTTGCTTAAGCAACGCAAAGCAAAAGTTCACAAGGAACTGAGCAGCTAAAGTACCTGGAAACAATCCAACACAGTTAGTACTCAGACAGACAAAACCAAACAGCAAGTGTTCAATCAATCAAACTATACAAAGCAATGCACAATAAAGCAAGCTCAAAGCTCAAGCCTAAGCTTCACCACCTACAAAACAATGTTATGTTAGTGTACAAACATCAAACCACATCATTTAAAATTGATTTGGATCATTCTCCATGTGCATTATGCTTTTGATCCTGAAAAATCAAGCAAACATTAGCAACTAGACCACTAGGCCAAGCCTAGGGTCCAAAGGCAATAAAAACTCCTAAACAGCAAGATATCCACCAACCAATCTCAAATTAAAGTCAAACAAGAGCAAACATCCTTGGTCTCATGTTTATATCATTCATCATGCTCATGTTATGCACAAAACAATCCACATTGGCTCAAATTAAGCATCAAACATGCAAACAGAATTATTGCATTCAAATCCATACCAAAACAAATCTAAAAATTCTCAAATTAATTACACCTAAACAGGGGATAATCCAGGTATGGCACACCAAATTTCAGCTTAATTGGGCAAATGGAACCATGTCAATGAAAATCAACAAAAACAGACACAATTATAGGCTCCAAATCACAACATCAATACATGCTTCCACTTCAAAAATTCATAACTCAATGAAAACAAAAAGAAATGGATGAGACCAAAACAGGGAGGTCCTAACATGTGTCTACTACCAGCATATTAAATTTCATGATCATACAGTACCACATGAGGATTTCCCAATCATCCTACCAACCTATGTCATACAAGCTTGCACAAATGACCACCAGAAATGAAAAATCATGATCAAATTGAAAATGCAATGTAAAATTCCACAAAAATTCACATAGGATCTTAACATGTTAATCAATCATCATGCAAAATTTCACATTAATCCAACAAGTATAAGTCACTCAAAAAAATCCAGCAAGTTGACATAATGAGGTGTGACACAAATTGTCACACCTAAGTTCCAAAATTTGCTGCTCAATGACCAGGTATCGAAAATGCATGAAATTTACATGTAAATGAGCATCAATGAGTCCACAATCATCATAAAAATTTTCAAGAATTTATTTAACACTATGAGCATTTCACAATTAAAATGGTAAAAGGTGTCAAAAATGGATACATGTGAAACAAGCCTAAGCCAAATACAATTTTTGCCATGCACAACTTTGACCAATAGGTCAAACAAATTCTAAACTCAACAACAAAGTCAAAGAAAAAATTTCCATATTTTTCTGATTTTTCTACAATTTTTATGATTTTTTCAATGTGTTTATGATTTTTTAAGAATTAAATAAATTAATTAAAATTGCCAATGGCAGTTTTGTAATTAGTGATGGCGCGGGAGGGAAACACTAAATTCGAATTTTCAAACCAAAATGAAGATCAAACAGTGAAAATGACAGAAAATATCGTCTTCTTCGCGCGGTACCTACTCCACCATCTCAAAACCGGTTTCAATCAAACCTCAACCAAAATCAACAAATGGATATGCGTTGGAATCGTCTCACCGCGTGGAGTATGAATATGAACTTGATTTCAATTAATTCTTCCTAAATATTCCGGATCGAGCGTTTTAAGTTTTGCATTCAAAGCTTCGAGTTAACATAACTTTCTCTACACTAATCCGTTTCACAAACCAGAAGCATCGTTGTAATCTACACGAAACAAGCTACAAAAAGCATACAACAATTTGGAAAACCGTGACATTCGAGTTTTTGGAATACCTGAAGTGCAGCGCTGTTCTTGGTGATCTTTGCGCTCAATTTAATGAAACAGATGAAGCATAGGCTTGTGGAAGTAGGATGCAAAGCTTAGATTCGATGGAAATCGCTTCTACCGCGCCAAATCACAATTCACCATTGATGATGCTTCACTTGGACAGTCGTGTTCATGGCTCTTTATGCTCCAATAACCGAAAACAGTTGGTGAAGAGGATGAAACAAGATCAATCCAAAAAGAAATTCGAAAATTGGTTGAGATTCGATGAAGTTTGATGAAGTTTTGTGTTTATGGTGTTCTTGAGATTTTGAGAGAAAACTTGAGAATTTGGAAAGTTTTAGATCCAATCTTGGTAAAAGTGATTTTCTGTCATGATTAGAGAGTGTTTATGTTTATATATGATAGCTTAATCCAACTCTAATCAAGTTAATTAGCAAAAATGGATTTGTTAATGAAAGTGTAATTTCCAAATGAGGGGTAAAAATGGAATTTCACTATGCCAGCTAGTGCCACCTGTTTTGACAGCACATACACCTTTCAATTATCACATGTGAGCTGTAGAAACTTTCCTCATGCCCATTGGTTGTGTAAATCTCAAAATCACCATGTGGATGCATTTGTCCATTTTTAACCATTCCACTTTTCAAGCCAAATCTCAATTTACAAGGCCTATGCAAGAAATGATGATTCCAACACACTCTAAATTCCATTTATGAGGTGTAGAAAAAAGTCCCATCTCCAAATTCCAATTATTTTGAGAGTTGGACAATTTTGCCCCTGGTCCAATTCAGCTGTCCAGTTGAAAAGTGACTTTTTGCCTTGGCCACTTTTGGACAAATCTAATGATGCACCCTTGAAGTACATGTCAAATGGAGTTTGTGCATATAAAGAACTTGCAATTTGGACAAACCATGTGGAAGTTATGGCCTCCTGATTACGGGTCATTTCTGAATTTCACTGAGCCATAACTTTCCAACCATACATTGGATCTTCAAGTTCTTGGACTTTTTGGAAAGGTGAGAACAAAATCTACAACTTTCATGTTGAACAAATTTTCATTTGAAGCTTCCTTGGACACGTGGCTTTGAGGTCCAAAACTTTCCATTTTTGGAAACTTCAGTTACAAGTCACTTTCTATTTTTGGCAGTTTTTGTCCTGACTTGATTTTCTTCATTTTTAAGCTTTGAGATGCCATTCAACACTTGTTCCAACATGAATGAAGCGTCTTCAACTCATTTCCACCTCCAAATCCATCAGATCATGTACAGTTGACCACAGTTGACTTTTCATCTGATAGATGAATCTGGCAATGCATAGATCAAATTGAGCCCCAATCTCCAACTGAAATGGCTCAAGGGTGAAACCCTAGCCTCAATAAGCACAATATAATCAAAGAATGAACCCCACAACCATCATAAACCCCATCTCCTGATTATGCCCTGATTGGCCCAATGCAACTGATTAGGGTTGACCAGTGGTCAAAACCCTAATCTCAAGGAATCTTCTTCAATCTTCTGATGACATCCAACCATGATGATGATGATGTATCATTGCAATCAAGATGAAGACCAATATCCTCGAAGAATCACAAAACCCTAATTCACAGCCCAATCCTCAGATGGCCCATGATCAGTCAGTAAACCCTAGGCTTGCACTTTGACTTCCTCATCTTCTGATCAAGACTTGGGAGAATGGCTTGCACAATGTAACCACATGATATGCAATATGCAATGCCTAATGACCTAAAAATGTAATGCAACATGTTATGCTAGTCTCAAGAGAGGAGGGCAAATTTTGAGGTGTTACAGCTGCCCCTATTCAATCCACTGTGAACCTGTCGATACGAAATAGCCTCGGCTTTCGGATGATCAGGATGAAGAGTGATTGAATACCAAGAACCAGACGAACAATTTGCACTCCGATGGGATATAATTAACAACGCCTGTCAGCATCGGCGAAGAAACCAACTCGAAACGTCGACCTGGATACCAAAATAAATGGTAACACAGGGATAACCCGTGGCCTGAACACCACACATCCGCTCGGGATTATTATTCCTTCCGCTTTTTCTTATTTTCTTGAACCCCAAGGTTTTCTCTATTTTTTTTTCATTTTCTTGAACCCCGAAATTTTCTTATTCTTTTTTTTCATTTTCTTGAACCCCGAAATTTTTCCGCGCAAACGATCCTCGGACCTCTGCATTTGAACCCCGGAAAATGCCTCAGCACTCCTTCTTTGCCAAAATTATGAACCCCATCTCCAGTTTGAACCCCAGTCGCCTGACGATAACTCTCGATCGCCAGAATGAACCCCATTCTCCAGAAAATGTCGCAACATCTCCCTTTCTCCATTTGAACCCCGTCTCCAGAAAATGTATCCACATTTCCTTTTCTCCATTTGAACCCTAGAAAATGCCTCAGCATCTCCTTTTCTCCAATCTCTCGTGATAATTCCGCTGGCAACGTCGGAAATAACACCCAACCACTCTGAGGGCGACATGTCAGAGGGTAAACCTTCACAAAGGAAGGTAGCATGTGTATCTCTTCCTCAGAAGACACCTATAACGACCTCCATTGGCATCCGCCAAGGCCTAAGGTGACACATGAACAGAAGACGCTCCTAAGGACCTCATCCCGGATACAATCTTCAACTCCAATCTCCATTTGAACCCCGCTCTCCAGAAAATGTCTCCACATTTCCTTTTCTCCATTTGAACCCCGGAATCGCGCTGATCGCGTAACGTCCTTTGATTTCATTTCCGTCTCTGTCCGACGGAAACATTTCCTCCAATATCGCACTACTGGGAAACATTGCTGATCTGACGTCATGATGCTGAACTCCTCAGAGTAACATTTTCAACCAGACACTGACTGATGACTGGGAGAAAACTCGACGTTTACTGGACATCGAACAATGATGTTGACAGGACATCAAACAAGGATGTTGACAGGACATCGAACAATGATGTTGACAGGACATCGAACAATGATGTTGACAGGACATCAAACAATGATGTTGACAGGACATCAAACAATGATGTTGACAGGACATCAAACAATGATGTTGACAGGACATCAAACAAGGATGTTGACAGGACATCAAACAAGGATGTTGACAGGACATCAAACAAGGATGTTGATAGGACATCAAACAATGATGTTGACAGGACATCAAACAAGGATGTTGACAGGACATCGAACAATGATGTTGACAGGACATCAAACAATGACCGACCAGACATTAAACAATGACTGGGAAATAACTCGACGTTTACTGGACATCGAACGATGATGTTTACTGACACCAAACAATGATCGACCAGACATTAAACAATGACTGGGAAATAACTCGACGTTTACTGGACATCGAACGATGATGTTTACTGACACCAAACAATGATCGACCAGACATTAAACAATGACTGGGAAATAACTCGACGTTTACTGGACATCGAATGATGATGTTTACAGGACACCAAAGAAAGCTCGACCAGACACTGACTGATGACCGGGAAATACTGTTGTTCCACACTCACAATGCTGAACTCCTCGGAGTATCGTCTTCATTGTCCGGCAAAACCAATCCTCAAGCGGTAACCACGGCTCGAATCGCGCTGATCGCGTAACATTCTCCAATCTTCATTCCCATCTCGGCCCGACGGAAAAGCTTCCTCCAGTATCGCACTACTGGGGTACATCTCTGAT
Organism: Lathyrus oleraceus; assembly: GCF_024323335.1. Lineage (NCBI taxonomy): Eukaryota > Viridiplantae > Streptophyta > Magnoliopsida > Fabales > Fabaceae > Lathyrus > Lathyrus oleraceus. The sequence continues at coordinate 306,053,753 of NC_066584.1, forward strand.
CCAATCATGAGGCTAAACTCTTCGGAGTAACACCTTCACTGTCTGATAAAACCACCTCTCAAACGGTAACCACGGCTTGAGACTAGCTTATACGTGCAACAATGATGCATGATCTTTTTCTGCGTAATGCTCCATAATTATGGAAATGCTACGCGATTTATTATTTTTTCTATGCAATATGCTATGCTTACTCTACATGATGAATGCATAAAAACGTCCCCCTCAAGGGATTCTGCTGGGGAGCACGAGACACTCCGTTGAGGAACTCGTCATTACTCCAATTTCCACCATGCTGGGGAATCACTGTTGTTAGGAAATAGGCAACCCTTGCTGGGGAAAAACCTTCTTTGCACCCAATCCGCTCGAGAAACTGCTGGGGATAAGCACCACCAACGCTCTGTGGGGATACAACAGTCTTGACTTGCTGGGGAATATCAATCTTGACTCCGCTTCGGGAAAACCCTCACAGATACCCGACGACTTTACTGGGGAAAATGCTCACAGATACTCCGTTGGGGAAAATAGCAATCTCCAGACTCAACTGGGGAAAGCATCAATTTGACACCTGCTGGGGATAACCATCCTGACCCTGCTAGGGGAAACGAATGCTACTCCGCTGGGAACCACCCATGCAATCCACACGTAGGATACACTCAGCTGGGGATGCAAAAAATCCGTCCGCTACGGGAACTTGTCCAATCCACTGGTAGGATGAACACTGTTGGAGATATATTTCTTTGAAAAAGACCCGCTCCACTCGGGGAATAGCTGGGGAAGTGAGAAAGGTTGGTCTAACACCCTTCGACTTATCGAACCACGGTATCCACCTCCCAATCTCATGTCAGCTTTCCACTTTTGAGAACTCCCAGACTCATCTGGACCTTTTCTGCTCCATCATCTTGTATTCCAAGTCGCTTCGTGCTCGACGAGAGACGTACTCATGGGGTTTATACAGAAATTTCAATTTTCCGACTTTGAAGAGTCTTCTTGATTATTTCAATGGTCGTCAGACGTCTCTCGTCGTCTCTTCGTTCCTCCTTCGTCCCTGATCGAACTCTGCGGGGAAGTGCAAACTTTCAAGTCTTTCGACTTTGAAGAGTCTTCTTGATTACCCTCAAGGATCGTCGTACGTCGCAACGTCTCTCCGCCTTTCCTTCACATATTCGTCCCTGGCTGGACTCCCATGGGGATTTTGTTTCTCAACAGCTTTCACATCACAACCTGCCAGTGAGTGGAAAATACCTAACAATTCCTGCAAAACAGATCGTTAGATAAAACCGTGCCCCAGGCGTGTCAAGATTTCAACACTTGGGTCACTCAACCTTCCAAATAAGATTTCAAGCTTTCAATCTTATAAACATGCATTGGAAGGAACCTGTATGTATTAAAATGCAAAGATTCCTTATAAAAAATAATTGGATGTTTTTGCAATCAAAGCGGTAATGAAGGACAAAAACAAAATTATTTGACTGAATATGCATTTTATTGATTGAAAAGTGTGGCTCAAATGAGCAATACAAAAGGAAGCAATTCCTGAAAAGAGGTAACTGCGCTCAAAAGGAAAAATCTATCCTAACGGCAATGTGAAACCCGTGATCTCCCCGAGTTCCAACTCGGTTACACCCCATATGTCCTCAGACTCTCCGTGCTTTCTGCCTTCTGAACAAGACAATTCCAACTGATCCCCACCGGGTATTCTCCATGATGCTTTAACCAAAGCGCAAACGATCATGCTAGACGCAGTTGTTCGTTTCAATCCCTCTTTTGCCTGGACCGCCCTTTCAGGTTTTCAGTCCACCGGGATACCCTTTTTTGCCCAAGTCGCCTTCTCAGGTTTTCGACTTGCCGGGTGTACATTTTTTATTTATATCCCTAATTTTTGCCCGAACCCTTTTTCTGTTTTTGGTTCGCCGGGATGCCCTTTTTTGCCTGGACTATTTTGTTCTTTTTGTCCAGCGGGTCTTTTTTTTACGAAGTATTTTTTAACTGCGTCCGCATTCACAGGGGATGGAAAATCCTCACCATCCATGGTCGTTAACAACAAGGCTCCGCCAGAGAAAACCTTCTTGACCACGAATGAACCCTCATAATTCGGTGTCCATTTGCCCCTTCGATCGTTTTGAGGAGGAAGGATCCTTTTCAGCACCATATCACCTACGTGATATACCCGAGGTCGCACCTTTTTGTCAAAAGCCCGCTTCATCCTTCGCTGGTATAACTACCCATGACAGATGGCTGCTAGCCTCTTTTCCTCTATCAAGCTTTCTAAGTGAGAAAGGCGTGTGCCCCAACAGACGTACGTACCGCGGTACTGTACCCAGGATACCAGCTTCGTACTCGGTCACCATCGTTGGTACATTCCATCGTGCCCCGGGAAGCACTAACTCATCCACCTTATCCTCCCCATCAGACATCATAATCCGTTCGGATTCAGGGTCAGGCCCCTCCTCCGGGATCGGTCACTCTCAATCTTTCGATTTGAGTACCTCGAGATGTCCTCATCAGGGAACTCAAACTTCATCGGTTGATAATCCTCAATGGGTTGCAGAGAGATGTAATCAGACAATACCCCTTTTGATTGCTTTCTGAGCGGATCACAAATCAGTCAACATCCTTTTGCTCTCCCGCCATCCGTCCGGTCGATGCTGGCTTCTCAAACACATACTCGATCGGATCCATCTCGGAAATCCATAAAGTGGTATGAACCAGCATACACTGTCTCAGTCGGCGAGCAGCCTATGCCAAAGTACATCAAGTTTTCTCGAACAGTGAATGTACTGTTTCACAGTCGGTAAACTTTTTGCTAAGGTAAATTGCATGCTCTTTTCGACAAGACTCGTCATGCTGACCCACTTCACCTCGTAGACCCCTCGAAGGCTGTCAAGTACCAGATTAACAATTGCTCCTTCCACGGAAGGCATCGGAATCAGAGGTTCCTGCAACTTATCCTTTTTTATTCTTCAATGCCCCTTGACAATCATTATTTCACCTGACCGTTTGATCTTTTTTTCAACATCTTGAACATGGGTTCACACGTGGCTGTTAGATGGGATGTGAACCATGACAGATAGTTCAATCTTTCTAAGAAGCCACGAACCTCTTTTTCCTTTTCTTTCGGTTCAGGCATTTCTCGTTTTTTTTTTATTTTTTTTTTAGCAGGATCAACCTCGATTCCTTTCTTATTTACAATAAACCCCCAGCAGCTTACCGGCCCGCACTCTGATAGTGCACTTATCTGAATTCAACCTCAGTTTGAATTATCTCCACCAGATGCCCCACTCCTGTTTGGGACTTTGCTATCATGTCATCAACATAGCAATTGATTCCACGATGAATCACATCATGAAACAAAGTCACCATGGCTCTCTGATACAGGCACTGGCATTCTGCTTCTTTAGAGGACAGTCCCCTTTCCACGGTAGCTTGTGCGCAATGACACCAGTATCCGACCCTGGCATACCCTGACATGACCAGGTGAAGGCATCCACATGCTCTTTCAACAAGGTTACCATTCAGCTCTTAATTCGCCTCTGAAGCGGCCCCAATTTTCACTTCCTTTCTGACCTTGGCGGTGCTTGGAATAACAATCTCACTCCGCTCCTCAGGCGGCTGAACCACCTTCTCCTCTTGTTTAAACAACCTGGCTAATTCCGGCAGATCACAATCTTCTTCGCCATCTTCTTCAGCCTGATTGCTCGGATTGTCGAAATCATAGGAGGTGTAACCAAATTGTTATCAACGAGATCCGGAGAATTATTTTTGAAGTTGGGACGAGACAAATCAAAAAGAAAAAACGGAAAACAAACATTGCCATTTTTATTTGTTTTTAAACTGCGAAAATAAATGAAAAACAGGGAACACCGTTTTTTGACTGAAAAACATCCATTTATTAATGATGCAGAAAATGCAAATTTAAACATGAGGTGGCCCTTACAATGGACCATTACGTGTCGGGCAACACGTATGGCTTTCATGCAAATAAAACCGAAAACAGAAATCATTACTCTTCCAGACGAGCGACAGTGCTGATCCTGTTAGGCCTTCCAGTTCTGGACTCCCATCCCTGGTGCGCACGGCTTTATCCAACCATCAAACTCGCAGTTACCATCAGTCCCTTCACCCACTGTATAGGCGTGATCTGAATCTTCAGCAATTGCACTCACCATCGCCTGACCATGTGCCGGCATGGGATTGGCATTAACGTTGGGAGGTGGAGCAAAGTTGATTGCTTTTGAATCCACCAGGTCTTGGACTACGTGCTTAAAAGCTTTGCAGTCCTCTACACTGTGCCCGAGAGCACCCGAATGGAATTCACATTTGATATTTTCATCAAAATTGGCCGGCCTTTGATCAGGTCTCATAGGTGCCAAAGTCCTCAATTGTACCAGCCCCATATCTTTCAACTTTTTCAATAGGACAGAGTATGTCACAGGCGGCCTGTCAAAATGCCGATCACTCATCCTCCTCCTGACTGGATATCCTGCCCTCTGAGACCTCTGCTGAAATGGCTGACGCTGTTGTTGCTGTTGTGCAGGCTGATTGTCAGCAGGAATAGTTACCGCAGCGGTGTGCTGGAAGTAACGATCCCTACTGGGTCCTCTCTGAGCATAGACCGCACTGGTGTCACCCTCATTCTTGCGCTGACCGTTCCCGAATGGCTTCTTCGACCCTGATGACGAAGCATTACCTTGTATCTTCCCCATTTTCAGCCAGTCTTCAATCCTCCCCACCTTTTCGGCAATTACTTTCTGCCCCAAGGCGAACTCTTGCATGACATTGATCAGCTCTCCCATCTTCTCTTTCAGTTCGAGGATGTCAGCGTTGGGAGGATCCATCAGTCTGGGAGTATTGCGCCTGGTGTAATATCTGTGAGGGCGTGTTGAGTGCAAAGGTACGGTTCTGCGAGCACGAGCAATGATTCCTGCAAAACAGCAAACAGGTTAATATGCATGAATGCAACGTCTATCCATATGAGGAAGATTCTGTCCTGGATTCAGGTTTCATCGAGACGGATAATATTTTGACAATAACATTCTGAGATTCAAGATGTCTCTCAACCAGAATCTCAATCCATAGTACTCCCCATATGACTAGACGTGGGTTTGGTGCAGATGAATGCAAAATGAGAATGATGCAGATGTATGCAATGCACTGTGCCATCCTCCAAGTCCCCTGATCATCAACTGTACAGAAGCCTCTGATCTTTGAACTGATCACAACCATCTGAAGGACTACATGTAACCACAAATCCAACTCAAGGGTTCCGAAATAAACGGAAGACAGATACATCATCATCATCACCATCACCAATCTCTGAGCAGATACCCGTCATCATCTGAATCGGCCCGGGGAATCCTGAAATAAACGGATCCCCACTGATAAATAACTCGGCCCGGGGAATCCTGAAATAAACGGATCCCCACTGATAAATCACGGACAGCACTCCGGCGTCTCTGAAATAAACGGCCATAAATCCGACTTATAAATAAGACCCACGGAACAAAAAGTCACCATCTGAGTCACCATCTGAACATGCATCTGAAAGAATCACCCTCCCCTCACAGGTAAATTCTAAACAGGTCATCCTAAGGCGGACAATAGTCTCGACAATCGGGCAGAGATACTCAATGGGTTTGCCCTTTCGGGTGTGCCATTGTAGCTCTCCTGAGATCATCTAAACCAAAGATCCGGGAAATGATCGGTCACCGAAGTCAATAGCCCAAAAGAGATAATCCAACCTAAGCGGACTAACTCCACCCGGCCAGACTCTCTCAAATGAACCTCGTCCGGCTGTGGTGACATGTCTCCGCATCATGTCGTACAACATGTGAAGAGACATGAGACCACGCTAATCCTAGGTGTACACTCGGGCCTGGGTTTTAGCCCCACTCAGAACACCCACCCCAAACAACAGAACCACCTGCAGAGGACGACAACAACGTGATAGTATGATGCATGCAAGTATTTAATGCACATATATACATGGGTTAGAATAATAAATGCAATAAATAAACAACACACAATAAGCAACCCAAACCAATCCTAAAACGCTAGGAAGGACTCGCTTAGGGACGATGGACCAGCACAGGTCTACATCGGTAGTCCCCAGCAGAGTCGCCAGCTGTCGCATCCTGCGAAAAATCAACCGGCGAGCTAAAAATAAAACACACAGAGCCGCCACTGCGCGTTATTTATCCCAAAACAGGGAAAGGAAACGCTCAGAGAAACCTGGAAAGACGTGGTCTCGCGACCAGAGAGAAAGGGTAAGGGAGTCGGTTACGCGAGGGGAAGGTATTAGCACCCCTCACGTCCGTCGTACTCGACGGGATCCACGTCCTAGAATAAAGAAAAGGTTGCTAAACATCACACACACACACGGGGAACGCAGGTGGGGTTAAGAGAAGGGAGCTCGATAAGGTATCGCACCTTATGCCTACATATCTTGTCTGGAACAAGAATCAGAGCCACTGTAGTTCGGCTTACACACGCCAAACAACACAAAACATACAAACAAGCAAGGGTGGCAAACATGGAGCCCGACAACCAATTGATGGAATTACGTCGGCATCCGAACCAAAACACACTCAAAAGGGCAAACGTGGAGCCCGACTGCCAATCACTGGGCTTACGTCGGCATCCGAACCCAAACACACACAATCAGATAACAAGTAAACACACGCAAAAAAGAAAAAGGTTGCCCGGAGTGGTCTCGCACGACCACCTGCCTACATACCTTGTCTGGAACAAGGATCAGGGCGATGTAGTTCCCCTGAAAGGGACTAAATTGCTAACCAGAAACCGGGGAAAGATACACAACTAGGGAGCTGAGACTCGAGCCTAATGTTGTCATGCATCGTTAACCCTAAGTTCAGGTTTCTACCTACTTGCATCAGTGCGATCTAATCCTGACCAGGAAAGAAGAAAGCATACAAGCATACATCATATATCAAATGAGAACAGGCATCTCAAACAAGCATGTCAATCAGAGATTCACAGAGCACACGCTATAACCAAACAAGAGGCTCAATCAAAGGGGTTTGACCGCCTAAGCAAGTCGTCTGTACAGGCTGGTTTCGCTCTTAACCTTGCCATTACGAGGCTAAGGTGAAGCAGATGAAAGGATGAAGTGAGGATCAGACCTCACAGCTCATATCCCTAACCAGGGAGAGCTGACAAATGAGCATGGGTCCAGAATAGGGGAACCCTTTTATACTCGATGACTCTGACACAACGGATCTTGGGCTTTTGATCTCAATGCTACAACCATGTAATGGGAGCAAGGAGAAGACTCAACTGAATAGTGGGGGGTAGGCTGCATACCCCTACCTTCCACCAATTGCCTTATTTAAAGGACTTTCACCTGCTTGGGCTTAAAAATAAACAACCACAATCATTGCCTCTTAAGGAGGACTTCAGACATTTATTTGCCCGGCCCGGTAACAGCCGGGTCTCCAGACTACATGAAGTCAAGAAGACCTACCTCAATGCAAGTTGCTTAAGCAACGCAAAGCAAAAGTTCACAAGGAACTGAGCAGCTAAAGTACCTGGAAACAATCCAACACAGTTAGTACTCAGACAGACAAAACCAAACAGCAAGTGTTCAATCAATCAAACTATACAAAGCAATGCACAATAAAGCAAGCTCAAAGCTCAAGCCTAAGCTTCACCACCTACAAAACAATGTTATGTTAGTGTACAAACATCAAACCACATCATTTAAAATTGATTTGGATCATTCTCCATGTGCATTATGCTTTTGATCCTGAAAAATCAAGCAAACATTAGCAACTAGACCACTAGGCCAAGCCTAGGGTCCAAAGGCAATAAAAACTCCTAAACAGCAAGATATCCACCAACCAATCTCAAATTAAAGTCAAACAAGAGCAAACATCCTTGGTCTCATGTTTATATCATTCATCATGCTCATGTTATGCACAAAACAATCCACATTGGCTCAAATTAAGCATCAAACATGCAAACAGAATTATTGCATTCAAATCCATACCAAAACAAATCTAAAAATTCTCAAATTAATTACACCTAAACAGGGGATAATCCAGGTATGGCACACCAAATTTCAGCTTAATTGGGCAAATGGAACCATGTCAATGAAAATCAACAAAAACAGACACAATTATAGGCTCCAAATCACAACATCAATACATGCTTCCACTTCAAAAATTCATAACTCAATGAAAACAAAAAAGAAATGGATGAGACCAAAACAGGGAGGTCCTAACATGTGTCTACTACCAGCATATTAAATTTCATGATCATACAGTACCACATGAGGATTTCCCAATCATCCTACCAACCTATGTCATACAAGCTTGCACAAATGACCACCAGAAATGAAAAATCATGATCAAATTGAAAATGCAATGTAAAATTCCACAAAAATTCACATAGGATCTTAACATGTTAATCAATCATCATGCAAAATTTCACATTAATCCAACAAGTATAAGTCACTCAAAAAAATCCAGCAAGTTGACATAATGAGGTGTGACACAAATTGTCACACCTAAGTTCCAAAATTTGCTGCTCAATGACCAGGTATCGAAAATGCATGAAATTTACATGTAAATGAGCATCAATGAGTCCACAATCATCACAAAAATTTTCAAGAATTTATTTAACACTATGAGCATTTCACAATTAAAATGGTAAAAGGTGTCAAAAATGGATACATGTGAAACAAGCCTAAGCCAAATACAATTTTTGCCATGCACAACTTTGACCAATAGGTCAAACAAATTCTAAACTCAACAACAAAGTCAAAGAAAAAATTTCCATATTTTTCTGATTTTTCTACAATTTTTTATGATTTTTTCAATGTGTTTATGATTTTTTAAGAATTAAATAAATTAATTAAAATTGCCAATGGCAGTTTTGTAATTAGTGATGGCGCGGGAGGGAAACACTAAATTCGAATTTTCAAACCAAAATGAAGATCAAACAGTGAAAATGACAGAAAATATCGTCTTCTTCGCGCGGTACCTACTCCACCATCTCAAAACCGGTTTCAATCAAACCTCAACCAAAATCAACAAATGGATATGCGTTGGAATCGTCTCACCGCGTGGAGTATGAATATGAACTTGATTTCAATTAATTCTTCCTAAATATTCCGGATCGAGCGTTTTAAGTTTTGCATTCAAAGCTTCGAGTTAACATAACTTTCTCTACACTAATCCGTTTCACAAACCAGAAGCATCGTTGTAATCTACACGAAACAAGCTACAAAAAGCATACAACAATTTGGAAAACCGTGACATTCGAGTTTTTGGAATACCTGAAGTGCAGCGCTGTTCTTGGTGATCTTTGCGCTCAATTTAATGAAACAGATGAAGCATAGGCTTGTGGAAGTAGGATGCAAAGCTTAGATTCGATGGAAATCGCTTCTACCGCGCCAAATCACAATTCACCATTGATGATGCTTCACTTGGACAGTCGTGTTCATGGCTCTTTATGCTCCAATAACCGAAAACAGTTGGTGAAGAGGATGAAACAAGATCAATCCAAAAAGAAATTCGAAAATTGGTTGAGATTCGATGAAGTTTGATGAAGTTTTGTGTTTATGGTGTTCTTGAGATTTTGAGAGAAAACTTGAGAATTTGGAAAGTTTTAGATCCAATCTTGGTAAAAGTGATTTTCTGTCATGATTAGAGAGTGTTTATGTTTATATATGATAGCTTAATCCAACTCTAATCAAGTTAATTAGCAAAAATGGATTTGTTAATGAAAGTGTAATTTCCAAATGAGGGGTAAAAATGGAATTTCACTATGCCAGCTAGTGCCACCTGTTTTGACAGCACATACACCTTTCAATTATCACATGTGAGCTGTAGAAACTTTCCTCATGCCCATTGGTTGTGTAAATCTCAAAATCACCATGTGGATGCATTTGTCCATTTTTAACCATTCCACTTTTCAAGCCAAATCTCAATTTACAAGGCCTATGCAAGAAATGATGATTCCAACACACTCTAAATTCCATTTATGAGGTGTAGAAAAAAGTCCCATCTCCAAATTCCAATTATTTTGAGAGTTGGACAATTTTGCCCCTGGTCCAATTCAGCTGTCCAGTTGAAAAGTGACTTTTTGCCTTGGCCACTTTTGGACAAATCTAATGATGCACCCTTGAAGTACATGTCAAATGGAGTTTGTGCATATAAAGAACTTGCAATTTGGACAAACCATGTGGAAGTTATGGCCTCCTGATTACGGGTCATTTCTGAATTTCACTGAGCCATAACTTTCCAACCATACATTAGATCTTCAAGTTCTTGGACTTTTTGGAAAGGTGAGAACAAAATCTACAACTTTCATGTTGAACAAATTTTCATTTGAAGCTTCCTTGGACACGTGGCTTTGAGGTCCAAAACTTTCCATTTTTGGAAACTTCAGTTACAAGTCACTTTCTATTTTTGGCAGTTTTTGTCCTGACTTGATTTTCTTCATTTTTAAGCTTTGAGATGCCATTCAACACTTGTTCCAACATGAATGAAGCGTCTTCAACTCATTTCCACCTCCAAATCCATCAGATCATGTACAGTTGACCACAGTTGACTTTTCATCTGATAGATGAATCTGGCAATGCATAGATCAAATTGAGCCCCAATCTCCAACTGAAATGGCTCAAGGGTGAAACCCTAGCCTCAATAAGCACAATATAATCAAAGAATGAACCCCACAACCATCATAAACCCCATCTCCTGATTATGCCCTGATTGGCCCAATGCAACTGATTAGGGTTGACCAGTGGTCAAAACCCTAATCTCAAGGAATCTTCTTCAATCTTCTGATGACATCCAACCATGATGATGATGATGTATCATTGCAATCAAGATGAAGACCAATATCCTCGAAGAATCACAAAACCCTAATTCACAGCCCAATCCTCAGATGGCCCATGATCAGTCAGTAAACCCTAGGCTTGCACTTTGACTTCCTCATCTTCTGATCAAGACTTGGGAGAATGGCTTGCACAATGTAACCACATGATATGCAATATGCAATGCCTAATGACCTAAAAATGTAATGCAACATGTTATGCTAGTCTCAAGAGAGGAGGGCAAATTTTGAGGTGTTACAGTATGGACTGAAACAAGCTTCTAGAGCCTGAAATATGAAAATCGATTCATGTTTCAAGCTTCAAGGATTTATAAAATGCGAGATGGAATATGATATTTATGTTTAGCAAACATCTGATAGCAATATGATTCTGGTGTGTGTCTATGTTGATGACATATTGCTAATAGGGAGTTGTTCAAATGAGATAACGAGGTTCAAGAAGGTGTTGATAAATGCCTTTGAGATGACTGATATAGGAAATATGACATATTTTCTAGGGATGGAGATTGTGCTCTCTGAGAAGGGTATAATCTTGCATCAGCTGAAGTGTGAACTTGAGCTTCTGAAGAGATTTGAGTTGGTGAATTGGAAGCTTGCAATCACATCTGCTGAGACAAATCACAAGCTGGATTTTGATGTTGAGGGTGATGATGTAGATGCTCCAATTTTTAAATAGTTGGTAGGCTCATTGAGATTTCTCTGCAATACCATACTTGATATTTCCTATCTAGTTAGAATGGTGAGTAGGTTTATGAACAAACCAAATTGTCACATTACCAAGTTGCTGTCAGGATACTGAGGTATGTTAAGGAAACTCTAAAGTATGAAGTTTTGATCCCTTATGGTGTTGAATCTGATTCAAAGCCGATGTGTTATTCAAACTCTGATTGGTGTGTAGACATAGTTGACAGAAGAAGCACTTCTGGATATTTCTTCAAGTATCTGGGAGGACTCATTTCTTGGTGCTCAAAAAAGAAATAAGTGGTTGCATTGTTAATATGTGAACCTGAGTATATTGCAATTGCTTTGACTAACTGTCAAGTTGTATGGATTATGAACTTGTTGCAGGATCTGAAGATCAAGGTGAGTAAGCTTATGAAGTTGATGATTGACAACAAATCAACTATGAGTCTTGTCAAGAATTCAGTGTTGCAATGAAGAAGCAAACACATTGAAACATAGTTTCATTTTCTGAGGAGGCAGGTTCAGAATAGGGTGCTTGAAGTTGTGCACTATAGCACTCAGAAGCAACTGACAGATGTGCTGACCAAAGCAATCAAAATTGAACACTTTATCCATCTGAGGGATGAAATTTGTGTTGTTGATTTTGATTAGCTGAATATAAGTTAAGGGATGATATTAAATATAATTCATTTTTATTTAAGATGCATTTATGATGAATTTGAGTTTCATTTAATTCTAATTCTCATAGTATAAAAATAGAACCTACCTTTATTTATAAGCATAAATTTTTTCATTGTAACAAAATTTCCAATTCAGGAAAAATTAGTTACAATTTTCTCTCTTCACTCTCTTCCATATTCATCTTCATCCTCTTGTACACCAACAAATTACATATAATTCTTGGAAGAAAAAAAAAGGATCACATGTCTATAGCCACTAGTCATATTACAGATTTAAACATGTAAGCTGGATCAATTTTCATTCATGTCATTAGAACTTTAATAAAAAATAGTATGATTTTGTTGATTAATTTTTTCATTTAATTTTTTATATTTCAGTTTCTTGAAGTTTTGCAGGGTGAATTTTTTTTTAAATCTTATAAGTCGTACTGATATATTTGTCTTCAACCATGGTCTACTAAATTGAATTATCAAAATAAATAACATGGCATGTTTTAGTTTTTTTTTTACTATATGATTGAAAGTTTATTCAATGATTTGTTTAGTTTTTCAGTCATTATGGAACAATTTAAAGATGTATTAACAGTTTTGGTTTGGTTTGAACGCATGGCTTATTTCTAATATTAATATTAAAAGTAGACTGAGTTTAGTTTCTGTTATGTATGTTTATAAATGAGGCATGATTAGAAATGATATAATTAAAGGGCTATGTTCATTTTAAAAATGCATGCTTGCTGAATCAATTCAAATACATGGTTATAAGGTTCGGATCATTGAAAATATTGATGAATGAGGCATATGATTTATGAAACATGTAAAGTTTGTGTATGTTCATAGATTGAAGATGTTATATTGTATTTTGTTATACTATACGGTACCCAAATAAGTTTTTTATATTTAATGTATCTTAACTATGTAAAGTATCATACCAATAATATGTTATGATGCTGTAACTATTAAAAAAATTGTAGTTTTGTAGTTTAACAAATAATAAAGTTAGTTTTAATTTTTTTTTTCTTCGAATTAATTTAATATATAAATTAATCATACAAATTAACATTATTAATTCTGACAAATCATTAATATTTGTACAATTTTTTGTAATTTCAATTTAATGTAATATATAATAGTTTATACATAATTATGTTATACTAAAAATATTTGAGAGTTTAACAAAGAAATAATTAACTAATATTATAAATAATCAATTGACATAGTTCCATTATATAAATATATTTGAATACATTAGAAACAATTCTAAATATTTATACTATGCAATAAGTAAATAGATTTCTTAACAATTTTAAAACTTCTTCAAAGGTTTGAGATTAAATTTTCAATTTTTTAAAAATAAATATTGATTCTTTTATATTTCAGAAAATTATTATTATGAAAACATAGTATTCTTTTGGTATATTTGATCATTAGTGTATTTAATTCATATATAAATTAGATAATTAATAGTCAAATATACTAAAAAAAGTTAAATTTATTTATAATAATAAAAAAAATGTTATGATTTGCAACAAAAACGGATGAGAGTGTAGATGGTTTCATCATTTTCAACAAAATTAACTTTTTGATAATTAATTATTACTCTCTCCGTCCCATAAAAAATGTCTTATTTGAACTATTCATAATTCTTAAAAATGTGATTGGCTGTGTTAGTTTTGATGATAAATTAATATCATTTACTAGAATATTCCTATTAATTGTAGTTAAAAAATGATTGGATAAAATAAAAGTTAATAAATAGGAATATGATAATAAAAAATAATAAAAAATAATTCATTGATATTGTAAAAGCACAATTATTATGATATAAAAAACAAATTATAAATGAGACACTTTTTATTTGAACTATGTGCAGTTTTAAAATATATATTTTGAAGTGTGGATTTTAATAATAAAATTAATATTATTTATTAAAATATCCTTATTTATTATAATTAATAAAATTGTTGAAAAGAGTGAAACTTAATAAATAAAAAAATATATATCCTCTTATTACTATTATAAGTAAATTTGATTTTTTTAGTATATTTGATTGTCAATATATCTCATTCATATATGGATTAAAATATATTAAAGTTAAATATATCAAAAAAAGTTAAATTTATTTATAATAGTGATTAGAGGTATGTAATGAAAAAAATAATAAATATTATATTATTTTAAAAAATATTTATTTTAAGACAAAAAATACAAATAAGATATTTTTTTTTGAGACATAATGAATAACTTTTGAAAATTTGACAACTATTCTTTTAATTCCATTAACTCTGTTTTTTTAATTCCATTAACTCCTATACTGTCCAACGAATGCCCCAATTTCATGTTTCAATGATATCTAACTTTTGGATTGGATAAGGTCATGACATTATAAGCCCTAATAAAAAAGTTTCTCTAAATTCCACGTTTTTGGATTCACAACTTCAAAATGAAAAAATAAAATAGATAACTTCAAGATGCCTTAAACATCTAGCATGGAAACTTAATAATAGAAAATTAGTATAACATTCCATAATTATATAATAAGGATGCACCATTTATTTAATAAATCTATAAAAAAAAATTGTTGTTTATAATAGTTACCGAAGAGCTTATCATATATCATATATGATTAAAGTTACAACATTGTATTGTCATCCAAAAGAACCAAATATTACAAAAAAAAAAATATACATCTTTGAAATTTCAAAAACTACAAGTCCAAACACATTCTTCAAAACCTGATGAGGTTTAATACTAAACACTTAAATAAAAGATTCACAAAAAACTTTGAAACAATAAAGTTTATACTTTAAAAACACACTTCCGTCAAAAACAACACCGTCATTTTCACATTACCCAATCTAATCTTCCAACACCAAACATCAACTCCTCCTCAAATGAACGTACATGATTTTTAAAAAGCAGCGGATTCTAAAAGCCAACAACTCCCTAGAATGAAGCTTCATACCAATCACGACCAATGAACTTTTCAACTTTTTTTCGTTTAGCCCTATGAATGATGTAGTTGTAAGTTTTGTAAGCTTCAAGATTAATAATTTTTATCTCCTTTTGATTAGGTCTAAGACATTTTTTAGATATTGATCTGGGGAAATTCTGCTAGAGAAAGGAAGTCTCAAACTTGTGTGTTTGAGAATGGAATCCTTAAGCTTGTGTGTGAGAGCAAAGAAGTCTCATACCTGTGTGCGTGAGCAAAGAAGTCTCTTACTTGTGTGCTTGAGTAAATTGTAATCTTGTTTGATTATAGTGAAAATCTCTTGTAAGTTTAAGTGGTATGGATTACTCTCGCTTTGTGAGAGATCCAAGATAACTATGTGTGTTATTCCTTAGGTTTTAAACCTGCTAACCCTGTTACTTTTGAAATACAAAATTATGTGATTTTGGGTTTAAAGAGATAACTCATTTGATGGAAAAGCTGTTAGAGATCCTTGGGAGAATTTGGCTTAGTTTTATGTGACTTGTTCAATGTGTAAGCCAAACGATGTGACTAAAGATTAGGTTAAATTACAGTTATTAGGGTTCACTCTAATAGGCCAAAAAGAGATTGGTTGCAATATTTACCCAAGGGTACTATTCAGACTCTGAAGATTGGTTGCAATGTTATAAAGAGAATAACATAAAATTTTAATTTTGAATAGGGTGATGAGTCCCTGTTTGATACACGAGAGAGATTTAAATTATTACTCTATAGATGTCCAAATCACAACATGAGCATAATGAATATCGTTCAAAAAGTGATAAAGGGGTCAAACCAAAGGGTGAGCTTGAATTAGATTTGAATACATCAGTGTTAGCTCAACTTGAGGTTATTTCTAAATAGTTAGCTACAACTGCTATTGTTCTAGAAAATGTGAGTCAGGTTCCTCCATTAAGGTGTAATTTCATGGGGAAGGATATGCAAATGGAAACTGTGTACTCGAAGGAGTTAGTGTTGAAGCTCAGTACCAAAGAGCTGAAACAACCTCAAACATAACAAAATGATGATTCGTCGACTCTACAAGCCCAACATACAAAACACACACAACATTACTTTAACTAGACACAATATGATGCCTCAAAAGGTTCTTCCTAGTCGAAAACCTATTTTAAAGCAACTATCAAGAGAACACTATGACTTTGAAGAGCGCTCAACTCCTCCAAATCCTAGAAAGCCACTTACAAAACCATCTCAAACCTATATTCCCTATAACCAACCACACCCAAAAGGATATCATAAGTCGACCTTGCTGAATTCTCAATTTTATCAAATACTACAAATTTAATCACTTAAGTTATCTGATATCCAGGGCTATTTTAAGGGTGTGCAAGAAGGGCTACCACACATGGCCAAAAATTTGTCACGGGTAAACCAATGGCTAAAAAGGGTTCTCATTAAATATTTGTCGCATTTAAAACATAGATAAATAGGATCTCTATCTTTTGTGTGGCTAAACCGCAATTAATCTATACAAACACTACTACAAAATACACCTAATGTAACATGCTATTACCACGACTATTAAACCAACCAAGGTAATAAATCTTATTTAGACACCTGCTTTTTATTTCTTTTACTAAAAGACTTTTCACTACGGTCCATAGGAATAACCGTAATGATATGTTAAGGCTTACAGGCTTTTATTCCCAACACTAGTAGTTTTCCTTTTTTTTTTTTTTATAATAAGGGCATGTCACTTATAATCTTAATATTTATGTTAAAAGTAAAATATCTTTAATCACGGTCTAAAGTAGCAACTATTATGAAAAGTATCTACATTTTATCACAGACGTTTTAAGCAACTATGGTAAAAAGTGTAACATATATTTAAGCTAAAGTTTGCTCTTTCAGGATAGAGCAGTTGTGTCTCTCAAAACGAAACCCTAACACTCCCTCACGCCTTTTCCTTACGCCATGAATGATATATACTAAATCTTCACAAAACTTTAATATATATTCTTCATCTCTTACTGATCAAGGAAATGTGTTACACTAAACTCATTTTTTTCACTTCCTCTTCACATTTCATGTGCATGAGACTTTTCGACATTTTATGTTGTCGTTGATTTTGCTTTTGTTATTATATGTTTTATATTGTATGTTGTTTAAGGTATGTTGTTGTTGATAAAATTTGTATGTTGTTTATATATGTTGTATGTTGTTTAAAGTACATTGTTGTTGATAAAAGTTGTATGTTGTTGATAAAATGTGTATGTTGTTGAAGATTTTGTGTGTGTTGATATATGTTTTATGTTGTTTAAGTTATATTGTTGTTTATAAAAGTTGTATGTTGTCGATGATTTTGTGTTTGTTGATATATATTATATGTTATTTAAGGCATGTTGTTATTGATAAACGTTGTATTTTGTTGATGATTTTGTTTTTGTTGATATATGTTGTATGTTGTTTAAGGTATGTTGTTGTTGATGATTTTGTGTTTGTTGATATATGTTGTATGCTATTTAAGGTATGTTACTGATGTTGTTGATGATGATTTATATGTTGTATCACTACTGCAAAATATACTTTTCGTAACACCATATTACTACAATCATTATGTTAGTCGTAGTAATAACTAATTTTTGGGAGTTTTTTTTTCTATTTACTAAAAGATATATCACTACGGTCATTGTTAACAACCTGGTGAAATGTACCTGGAAATATATACAAGAAAAGTTATCTCGCTTCAGTATATAACAACCATCTCTCTCAAAACAAAATGTTAACATCTCTCTCACTCGCCTCTCTTATAAAGTCTAAACTCCATTAACGTTTTGAAAACCTTTGTTCATAAACATGCAAAATAAAAACACCTAACTCTTGCAGAGAACTCGTCTTCTTTGAATGGTTACCTATGTTGCATCAAAGCTTATGAAATGTGATTTAACTCCATCAAATTTTAGGAAATAGCTACGTTACAGGTTAGTCTTCATAATATATAATATAACTTCTTTCATGGTTCAATAGTTTATGTTTCCAATTCTTCTTAACTTAAGATGAGTGAATATATAACCTAAGAAGTGAAGTTTTAATGACATGTATAATATAGTTTCTTTCATGTTGTTTATAGGATAATATGACCTAAGAAGTTAACTTAAGATGAGTATAATAGCTTTAGAAGTTAACTTAATGTGGGTCAATGTATAACCTAAGAAGTGAACTATGTTTTTTATGTATCATAGTTAATATTTCAATAGTTTCTTTCATGTTGTTTGTAGGATATTATGACATGTATTACTTAAGATGAGTGAAATTCTTGTTGGTTTATAAATTAATATAATGTGCTAATACATTTAAACATGTAGGTAGGAAGGTGAATGAATAAGATTAACTCAAGAAACCCCATTCTATGGATGTGGTTTACATATGGTTTGCATTGCTATGAAGAAAAAATATAAGGAGAATTAAGTTAAAGTGAAAGTTGCAAACTTGTGTGGAAGACCCAGAATGACATTCATTCAAATTTGACACAAGTTTTTCGCTCTCACTTCATCTTCATTCTCCTTTCATTGTGGATTCCATTTTGAGACAGATACGTTCATGAAAAAATTTATGGGTTGATATGTTGTATGTTGTTTACGGTATATTGTTGGTGATTTTGTTGTAGTATATAAAACTTGTTTGTGGTATCGCGTGTGTTGTTTAAGGTTTGTTGTTGATGTATGTTGTTGTTAAGGTTTGTTTAGAAGATGAATTTATTATATTATAGGTGGTTTGAGTGTTTTTCCAACCCCTTACGGAATATATAACTTTTCGAATTGAATTAGAAAATTATAATATTATATATTAAGTTATATTAGAAAATAAATTACACTTATTATTGTTATTCAAGATTTATTAAGCCTGTTATTCTCTAATTAACAGTTAGAACTTGGTTTAATGCTTCTAGCTCTTCAATTGTCTCATCCTCTGCCTCTAATTTTGTTTGCAAAGTAAATAATATTTTGTAAAATAAATTAGAGGTGAAGGAAGTGGGAATTGAATAACTAGGAGCATTGGAACAAAATCTAACCATAAAGAGAGAAATGTGGATAATAGGCTAAAGAAATCTTGTATAACCTTGATTAGTGTAACTGTTTTTTTAATATAATTTAATTTGTCATATTATAAATTTCTAAGTCAGATAGAAAGATTATATATTTAGTGAGCATTGATGAAATAATCATTCTACATAATTTATAATAAACTCGGGTGTATATATCACAACGGTTGTAAAGCACAACCGTTGTTAAATGTTAAGCGTTAAGCATTTCACTACGGTTGTTTAAGGTAATTGTTGTGATAGATAGCATGCTACCTAGTTTGTAACTACAGTCACACGGTCGTGATCGAAAGATCATACTTACAACCACCCCTACCTCACCACGGTTGGTCAAGCGTGTTGGTATCCATTTTCCAACCTTTGTGATATGACTTTTATGTAGTAGTGTATGTTGTTGATTTTTAATGATATATCTTGTACATTGTAGCTTTTACTACATTGAACCATGTCCTATAAGATGGGTTTATTATGTCATATGTGGTTTGAGTTTTTTACCAACCCGTCACTAACTAAATAACCTTTCTAATTGAATTAGAAATTTATAATATACAAAATTAAATTATATGTTACAAAATAACTTACATTGATCAATATTTTTCGAGGTTTCTTCCTTGCATTCTATGTATCTCCTTCTTTGAGAGTTAAAATTTGGTTTAATGCTTGTAGTT